>NC_069710.1:30510874-30620874 GCF_027358585.1 Pangasianodon hypophthalmus | reverse complement strand
AACAGTGGGGAAATTGCTGGGGTATAGAAGGAATAAAACACTTCAGTACAGTGCTGTTATTGGAAATAAATCAACTTTGGGGTGGTAAGTCAGCTTCACGTCAGGCAGCCACACCCTCGAGCCGCACTCCTCGTTTCCTCAATATGGAAAAATAAATGGAATAATGTTCCCGTCCCTCCACGCCACATTTCACATATTTCCATATTTATAAACAGATGAACAGAGTGAACAGATTCTCTCAGATGTGGTGAATATTTTTTTCCAGGAGTTTCAAACTCTCATTAGTGGGGCTGTAGAAAGGAAACAAAGTCGTGGCTGCATCAAAAGTGCCAAACGTCTGTTCTCCGAAATGCGGTGAAGAAGAAAGTGGTGTTTTACATTAGTTTTGGGCCTCCCATAGAGAGAAGAGCAGAGACAAAGCGACAGATGGAGTCCTGCTGAGAGACGACAGAAAGGAGGAATACCTTTAAACCAGGAATGTTTCATCTCTCTGTTGCCATGTAACAGGCTTTAATGGAGTGAGCTGCATTTCAAGCACCTGCATGATACCCTGTGTTCACCGTCGCTCACCACACACTGCATTATAATCCAACCACAGCAGATACCATGTCATTACCGTCATGCTTCCTGCTCGCCACTTTCACTGCAGCTACAGAGTTTCAGTAATGAGAACACATACATTTGGCTGAAGCCCTGCACGGAGAGTCTGTGTAGTCTCAACAGCACTCCTCCTACAGGAGAGCTCACAGCTGAGAGATGATGGAACAAACACAATGCTATAATCTCTATTGTTTGTGCTGCAAACAGATGCTCATATGGTCATTCAGGCTCTGACAGTGATGAAGGCAGACTGGAAAATCCCAATAACTGAGCTCATCACCTCTGAGATCCAGTTTCTCATCACTATTGTTTCCATATCAATTACAGGAAGGGTTTGGTGAAAAATTTGATTTGCAAGATATTTGCCTCGCCCAAATGTATTCAATTTACACACTCATTGTCAAGCTTCATAATTAGATTTCTAAACATCTTTGTAAAAGAGACTGTATTTGTGTGGAGGCCTGGGAAACACTTCGCATGGACACATTTTTGATATTTTCTTCTTTATATATGGAAATAGATTTTACTTTTGTAATGAATCTCAACCACAGGTAAAGTTTTAGCATTGGAAACTCATATTTAAAGGACTTCATTCCACTTTCACTGCAAGACATGCCATCTACCTCGACATAACCTAATCTACTGATGGAAAAACAACATCACTGCCTAATAAAGAATTATACACTTACAGTGTGAAATGAGATCTCAATTCAGGGTAATCTGATAGGAGAAGCAAATCCATAAACAGAAATCAAAACAACAACAACAACAACAAAAACATGTAGAAAAACTAAAAGACAGGAAGTTGTAGATATATAATAAACTGAAACACATTAGATAGTTAGCACATTAGATCTATAAAAGTATCACAGGAAAGTGTGTGAAGTAACAGTCACACCAGACTTGTGCTATTTTTTTCACTAAGCTGAGGTAAAAAACCAGGCTGGATGTCGTTAACTACTTACATTTTCCAGCTACAGTGGGGTTTAATACAACCATTTTCATTACAAATTATATTATTGACAACAACTTGAGTGAAAAGTCAAATCTTTGAGATATTTACATGAATTTCAGAGTTTCCTAGTATTTGGTACGTCTTTGCCATTTTTGCTTTAATGACAGTGTGAGCTCGAGCTGGCATGGAATCCACAAGTTTGTGCAAAACCTTATCATCCATTTTAGATCAAATCCATCAGAGTATCATCTGATGACACGCGTCAGTAGAAGAGATTAGACATGAGGAAAATCTGACCTTTTGTACAAAGCTGTTAACATGCTCAATATCACACATTTGCTTACATTTAAATAGAGACTTAGAAATAGTGCAGAATCTTGAATATTAGATATAAAAGATATTGAACACTTACTTTGTTTGTTTTAAAGATTTCAAAATGTTCAGTTTATTTCCAGTTTTAAATGTGGTCTCAGATTTTGGACCCCACTGTATCTGTATTGTTTTTTGTGTCTGTTAGTAACAAAACATTAGGACAATATTGCAGAAAAGTCTGGTATGATCATGTAGTTTGCATTGGTCTGCAGTGTGAGGGAGGGGTTTGGGAACGTGCCACTGGTGTAATCACTGATGTGACATGCTGGGAATCAAGGATCAAGTGTGACAAATTAGACGTTCCTCCTTGGCCTTGACCCCAATCTCCTCCTTCATGATCTAGACCCCCCACTAAACCACACCCCCACATGCTACAGCCCAACACAATGTAAATAGTTTCTGAATTTTTCCTTTTTGTTATTTTTTTAAGAAAGAAGACACCATCCGTTCGCGTTCTTTTGCTGTTAAACAATTTGTGGGCTTACTGTTAAAATTTGTGGGCTACATTTGCATTGTTTGTCTAAATTTACACTCACTAATGTGAACCTTGATTGATCGGCTTCAAATCGTATGACTGGTGATGAGTTACTGGGATTTTATATACAGATTATGCTGTCAAGTTTAAACACAAATTTAATGAACATTTTGTGAAACGCAGTTGTTTCATATTAATGACTTGAAAGAAATCAATTCGAAACAAATCCATAAATTGTCAAATAAAGCTAGGCATTCAATTAGGACAAAAATAACGGAGCCCTATAAAAACAGGAAGAGTTACTGTGTGTGTGTGTGTGGTAGCTGACGCATTGACATGGCTGAGCTGCATTACTGGAAGTAATTTAGTGCACGGCACATTTAGGAGGCGCTCTTTCACTTTCACCATTTAGTCGCCATTTTGTTATTTTCAGGTCTGTGGGCTTTGCCTTTTATGGAGTTTTGTGAGTGTCACTAAATGTGCCATGGGTAATTAGAGGTTGAGGTTGGCCTACAAAAACATTTATACACAGGTTTACTAAAGGATTGTTAAATGAGGCCTGGTGTTCGATGAAAATGAACTACTTACAAGGATCGAAATGAGTTAGCAGTGATGTAGCTTCTCATGTGTGGTAATCTCCGCTGTAGATAGCATTTGTATGATCCCTCTGCTACGTTGTGGTAAGATTATTCTGTATGGAGCTGAAGCAGTCAGGGAGAATGGCTGGATAAAAGTGTAGGGTTCTGTTTTTTTATTCTGCCAGAGTAGAGATCAAAGGTGCAGCACTCAGAGAGAAGGGGCTTCACCTTAACGTTCAATAACATACACAACAAATCCTCAGTCTCATTTGGCTCAGCTCTGAGGTGTGGGGATCCAGAGAGAGAGAGAGAGAAGACGAGATGAGCAGAGAGATGAATGCTGGGGAGCTGGAACACAGGCAGTTATGATGAGAAGTCTTATTCTGCTCCCGGCAGAACTGTACCACACTACTCTCGACTTTTAATATCCTCTATAATCTGTGGCCTGTCAAATGGCCAGCTCATATATTTGCACCAATAGGCTACAAAAAAGCAGTTCTGTGTATGTGTGTGTGTGTGTGTGTGTGTGTGTGAGAGAGAGAGAGAGAGAGAGAGAGAAAGAGAGAGAGAGAGAGAGAGGAGGGAAGAAAGAGGAAGTGTAAGGGTCTGAAATTGAATTTAAAAGTAAATTCAGGTGTCTCATCTCTCGCTGTCTCTCTTGCTGTAGGAAGTATTTGGCTCCTACACATGAGCGATGAAATTTTTAAGACCTGTGATGAATAATTGAGAAAGATAATTTTAAAAGCAGCTGGAGGATATGAATCCGTGTCTGCTGCACCTCTTCACTGTCCTCCATCGTCCTCTATCCTTCAACTTCCCTTTAGCCTGGTCCTCTGCTACCAGATTTTACCTGCGACAGCACGAAATCTGGTGATAGAAGACTTGACACCCCCCCCCCCCCCCCCCCCCCCCCCCCCAACACACACACACACACACACACACACACAGAAATACACCAGAGTCCAACATGGTTTACTAAATGTCCTTGAGGTGACTGTGTGTGTGTGTAGCATGTTGGATACTGAGTTTTGTTACATTTTCAAATTTCAAGGTTCACTGTTCAAGGTTATTCCCATTTTCATTTTAGGCCCCGTCCTCATGTACACAGATATTTTTGAAAACGTAGTTTCCATAGGAACAGCGTTTTCAAAATTGTCTCCATAGACACGAAAACGCAATTGAAAAACACTCACATGAACACGCCAACCCAGTGCTAGTATTTCATAAACTGTTATGCCAAACGTCTCAAGAATAACACTGAGAGCTGTGTATTGAGTGGTAGAGGCAAAATGCGCAAAAACACCAAAAAACAAAAAAAATGACAAATGCGAAGTTCATCTGTGTGGACTGATGATGTGTTCCTTTCCTTAACCCTTCCATGCATAGTGTCCACGCTCACGGACAGTCAATTTAAGTCTCTTTTTTTATATTTTAGTAAAATATATGATGTAAATCACCTTCAAAACACTTTATTATTACTGTTAATTAATATAAACTTCTGTAGCTCTCTAGACTGTTTGTTGCCCTCAATCTTTACTAACGTTCTACATAAAATAAAAAAAAAACAAAAAATAGTTTTTTTCTTTGTGTCAGACTCTACGGAACGTAACAGATTTTTAAAAATCCCAAACTGTGTACATTTTGTATGTTCAGAAATGATTTTTTTTGTCTTCATTACATATTTTTAGATTTATTTATTTATTTTTATTATTTCAGACATAGTCTTTTAGCATTTTTCTTTTTACTTTTTAATACTTAGTATTTAGATTTCAAAATCCATCATCTTAAGTTAAAAAAAAAAAGAGAGAAAATCTAAGATTATATCTGAATACAAATTCAATCTGGCCCAAGTCTTATCCAGAATCTCCACTTGCAGTGTGGTTTGTAGTGCTGGAATGGTGGATTCATGAGCAGTCTCATATTCTGGCACCTCTGCACCATTCATAACACACGCAAATCCAGAATGGACATGCGCAGGGTGGTGCTGTGATTTTGCCATTTTCAAAAGCATAAATTTTTCCACGTGAAGTTTTAGAATTTCTCTAACTTAGACTTGGAAAAAAAAGCTTCATATTTGTTAACCCAAAATGGCATTTTTGTGTGGAAAGGATGCCAAAACACTGAGGAAAATCTACATTTTCAAAAATATTTGTATACGCTTGGACAGAACCTTAGTCTCACACACACACACACACACACACACACACACACTCACACACAAATAAGCGCACAAGCACACATGGGCCCATCTGTGCCGTCCAGCTGAGCGGTGACTGAAGCCTCCTTTTTGATGGACACTGAGACACATGGCTGAAGGATGTGCCAGATTGAAGTGCCTCACACCCACACACACAGGACTGACAGAGCAGAGCTAATTCAGACAGCCTCAACAGCTTCGACACACAACAGATGTCCTGTCCCGAGCTTGCCAAGGCTGGCCTTTCAGTTTTACCCCCACTATCACCCCCCTCCTTTTCACTGTCCTTCAGTTCTTTGGTTACCTGGACTTTCTGGAAGTATATGAAGCAATGTCTGCACTTTAGGACTAAGCACATACACACACACACACACACACACACTATACAAACATACATTGTTCACACACATTAAAAAAATGTTAATGTGTCCACAGTTCCAAGACATTCAGTCATTCATTTTGTTGGGAAAGGAAAGCAAACATTCTGGTGAGTTTCTCTCAGCAGTCAGGAGAGAAGACATACCACAGTGAGTGCTACGGGCAGAACCTACAGTACGATGGGCAGAACCGTTCAAAACCTGCCAAAGAGAGTTAAAGTGAAAGATACTCAGAAAACACACAGGAGAGGAAAGGCATTGCATAGTCAGCTTGATAGGAAGGGTATAACACAATACTACTATCTTTCTACCTATCTGGAATTGTATTAAGATTTAAACCTAAAAGACTCTTTTGCTTTTCAGAAACTGGAAGGAAATCCAGACGTAGAAATGTCAGCAGTGTCAGCATGTTGGATGAACTCTGGCTCTGACAGTTCCTCAAAATCAGCTCCATCACTCCATTTCTCTCCAGAGATGTGCACAGTTATTATTTTTGTTTGTCTAGTCTAAAATGTTTAATAACGAACTAATTTGGCTCTAT
Source organism: Pangasianodon hypophthalmus (assembly GCF_027358585.1). NCBI lineage: Eukaryota > Metazoa > Chordata > Actinopteri > Siluriformes > Pangasiidae > Pangasianodon > Pangasianodon hypophthalmus. The sequence continues at coordinate 30,614,779 of NC_069710.1, read as the reverse complement.
TTCTCTGATTCTAATGATGAATAAATGCACGCTTTATGCATGTTAATGAACGTGGACTTTGTTTGTCCTGTGCTTGCTCATGGTGGCATGAAAAAAAAAAAACTCCCGCTTGAATGACTTTTTTGTTGGGATCCCATGGGATCCAAGTCTCAATTCATCTCCTATTTATATCTGTAATTGTATCTGTTTAGAAAGCATTATCTGTTTATTCAGATAATGCATTCATATTCAGTTACATCCCTAGTCCTTATATTTCCGAGCATGCTCCTCTGGGCCCTTTGTTATGCAATCTACAATCTCCTCTCTCATCTGGAAGATGCCTATGTACAACAAGACTTATTGCTGCCGAATCTAAGTCCAAGAACTTTTAGAGACGCCAATACTGATAAATGTGCTATGGAACTTCTGATCAGAAACATACCAGATAGTTGTAAGAACAGAGAGATCAGAACTTTGTGCTCAACACGATTTTAAACCAACGACAAAAAGTTTCATGACTCAATTCCTATCCAGTGTTACAAAGGTTAAGATGAGTGTTATGTGCTGGGTTAGCAATCTTATCTTTTTTTAATTTATATGAAACTGAATGAAAACTGGCCACATCGCTTGGATAAAATTGTATGACCTTTTTTCATTAGATACATTAGTTACAAAGCAGCCAAAGTACAAATTATACAAATTTGACACATTATAAATACAATATGTATCACATTACATAATCATATAATAATCTAATTATTTTATAGTAAGCCACTTTGTAGTTTAGTTTTTTTTTTTTTCCCTAGGTGACATGGTGGTGCAGTGCATAGCTCAGGTTCTATCCTGAGCTCAGATTACCGTCTGTCCAAAGTTTTGTATGTCCTCCATGGGGGTTTCCACCAGGTTCTCTGGTGTCCTTCCACCTCCCAATGGAAGATGGATGGGTGACTCTAAATGACCTCTAGTTGTGAAGGAGTGTGTGAATGTGTGTGTGTCCATGGTGACCTGAGATGGACTGGCATCTCATCCATGGAGTATTCCTGCCTCATGATCAGTTTTCCCGATACAACCTCCATGAGCCTGACCAGGATAACCGGCTTACTAAAGATGAATGAAAGATTTTTTTTCTTTATATTCCAACCATATTTAATTGCTATTTTCAACACAGCACCAATGTTCAAAATCTCGCAGCTCTTCATGCCTTGATTAATAAAACATCTCGTGAGTTTAGAAAGGGTGAAAAGTACCTTCCTTTTGGAGCATTTTTCTTGGAAGGCTTTTATTTCACATTTTTCTCAGAAGCAATTTTGCTTGAGTGAGAGGTTCTAGTGCTCTTTCAGTCTCACTACTGCAGTAGACCATTGAATGATAAATTACACTCTTTTCCTCCTCTTCTCTTCCTGTTACACTCCTCTTTTCCTCACCTGCCACTGACAGCCTTGTCTGCTGGACTCGGCACTGAGCTCTACAGCCTCAGAAGGATTTTGTATTTCCCATCAGGTATTTCCCAACAAGCCTACTTTGCACTACTGCCATGTCAGATTCACTTTCTTACTAGGACTGTGTACTAGTCAGCACTGCACTGTCTTACTGTGTCTATTGTCCTGTCTTGGTAGCCATTGTACTGTCTTGTGCTGTTTACACAAGTTTGCCTGTACACTTTATGTAGTAACGTGTAGTCTCTTGTAGTTCTGTCTTGTTTTATGTAGCACCATGGTTTCATTTCACTGTGTACCAACTAGCTGTATATGGTTGAAATGACAATGAAGCCACTTGACTTGACCTGACTTAGTGCTGCCAAATCTAAGTCCAAGAACAATTCCTGGTTATGCTGATAAAGTATGTTCCCACACAGCTTAATAAACAAATGAATTATATAATCATTAATCAAAAAATGGAAATTCCACCCAGATAGAAAAATTCTCTGTTGACCTTTTACAGCAAGAGTGTCTGTGGATGTCTGTAACAATGCGCTGTCTTGGTCTGGTTAGTCAAATACTTCATGAGCATTTGAATATTGAATAATATGGATGAACTCTTGAGGCGCATGAGGAACTTTTTTTTAAAAACAGTTTTGTATTGGCAAGTCTGTGTGATGAAAAAAATTAAAAAAATTCTGACAAGATATATTGTCGGTTCTGTTGAATATATATATATATATTTTTTGCCTTCATCTATGTGGCAAACACTTTCAAATGAAGCAATTTACAAGTCTGCAATCCAACTGACTGAGGTCTTACTCAGAGACACAACAGCAACTCTGACAGAACCTTAAAGGAAGCTGTAAGGTTTCAACTTGAACCTCTATCTTCAGCATTTTTAATGTATATTTTGACTCATTTCTGTGTACTGAAATAAAAGAACAAAAAGAAATCCTGTTTACTGAAAACTTGCCTATTTTAGCTGTCTAAGGAAATGTTGAATTCTGATGTTGAACTCTGTCAATAAATGTTTAGGCAAAACTCTTGCCTAAGTGTTCGTATAACATTTATTTAGAAATATGTATAAATTAAGCTCTAAATCTGTATAACTTATCCTGTTAAAGATGGGTATTTATAGGCAAGAGACGAATCTTTGGTTTCTTATTTCTTCTTGATCTTATACGGAATAATTCTGCAACAGTTGTAACTTAATTTGTTACAGTTGTACAGTTGTAACTTCATTTGTTGTAACAGTTATTACAACAGATTTGTAATGATTGTAGTATGATTACAGTTGTAGATTTGTAATGGTTATGGTTTTATAACAGTAGTATATTGTCATGGTTATGGTTTTATACTGGGTGTAGATTTGTAATGATTGAAGAATGTAATGGTTGTAATTTTATAACAGTTGTAGTGTGTACCAGCTGTAGAGTGTAATGATTGTAGAGTGTAATGGTTGTAGTGCTGTAACAGGGATAGTGTAATAATTGTCGTAACGGGGTAGAGTGTAATGATAGTAGAGTATAATGAGTGTAGTAATGGGGTAGAGTGTAATGATTGTAGTAACGGGGTAGAGTGTAATGATAGTAGAGTGTAATGATTGTAGTAACGGGGTAGAGTGTAATGATAGTAGAGTATAATGAGTGTAGTAATGGGGTAGAGTGTAATGATAGTAGAGTATAATGAGTGTAGTAATGGGGTAGAGTATAATGATAGTAGAGTATAATGAGTGTAGTAATGGGGTAGAGTATAATGATAGTAGAGTATAATGAGTGTAGTAATGGGGTAGAGTGTAATGATTGTAGAGTGTAATGATTGTAGAGTGTAATGATTGTAGTAATGGGGTAGAGTGTAATGATTGTAGAGTGTAATGATTGTAGTAATGGGGTAGAGTGTAATGATTGTAGAGTGTAATGATTGTAGTAATGGGGTAGAGTATAATGAGTGTAGTAATGGGGTAGAGTGTAATGATAGTAGAGTATAATGAGTGTAGTAATGGGGTAGAGTGTAATGATTGTAGAGTGTAATGATTGTAGAGTGTAATGATTGTAGAGTATAATGAGTGTAGTAATGGGGTAGAGTGTAATGATTGTAGAGTGTAATGATTGTAGAGTGTAATGATTGTAGTAATGGGGTAGAGTGTAATGATTGTAGAGTGTAATGATTGTAGTAATGGGGTAGAGTATAATGAGTGTAGTAATGGGGTAGAGTGTAATGATAGTAGAGTGTAATGATTGTAGTAATGGGGTAGAGTATAATGAGTGTAGTAATGGGGTAGAGTGTAATGATTGTAGAGTGTAATGATTGTAGTAATGGGGTAGAGTATAATGAGTGTAGTAATGGGGTAGAGTGTAATGATAGTAGAGTGTAATGATTGTAGTAATGGGGTAGAGTATAATGAGTGTAGTAATGGGGTAGAGTGTAATGATTGTAGAGTGTAATGATTGTAGAGTATAATGAGTGTAGTAATGGGGTAGAGTGTAATGATTGTAGAGTGTAATGATTGTAGAGTGTAATGATTGTAGTAATGGGGTAGAGTGTAATGATTGTAGAGTGTAATGATTGTAGAGTGTAATGATTGTAGTAATGGGGTAGAGTGTAATGATTGTAGAGTGTAATGATTGTAGTAATGGGGTAGAGTATAATGAGTGTAGTAATGGGGTAGAGTGTAATGATAGTAGAGTGTAATGATTGTAGTAATGGGGTAGAGTATAATGAGTGTAGTAATGGGGTAGAGTGTAATGATTGTAGTAATGGGGTAGAGTGTAATGATAGTAGAGTGTAATGATTGTAGTAATGGGGTAGAGTATAATGAGTGTAGTAACGGGGTAGAGTGTAATGATAGTAGAGTATAATGAGTGTAGTAATGGGGTAGAGTGTAATGATTGTAGAGTGTAATGATTGTAGAGTGTAATGATTGTAGAGTATAATGAGTGTAGTAATGGGGTAGAGTGTAATGATTGTAGAGTGTAATGATTGTAGAGTGTAATGATTGTAGTAATGGGGTAGAGTGTAATGATTGTAGAGTGTAATGATTGTAGAGTGTAATGATTGTAGTAATGGGGTAGAGTGTAATGATTGTAGAGTGTAATGATTGTAGTAATGGGGTAGAGTGTAATGATTGTAGAGTGTAATGATTGTAGTAATGGGGTAGAGTATAATGAGTGTAGTAATGGGGTAGAGTGTAATGATTGTAGAGTGTAATGATTGTAGTAATGGGGTAGAGTATAATGAGTGTAGTAATGGGGTAGAGTGTAATGATTGTAGAGTGTAATGATTGTAGAGTGTAATGATTGTAGTAATGGGGTAGAGTGTAATGATTGTAGAGTGTAAAGGATGTACTTTTCTGTTCTACTTAATGTTTTTTTCATTTTTAATACTGAAAGTTGCTTTTTGCTCAACTGTTCCACCCTGTATGCATGTGTGTGTGTGTGATTTTCAGTTTACCATGCCCTCACATGAGGTGCCTGTTTCCTGACACATCATTTTCTGCTCTCGTTACAGGCGGTCAGGAAGTAAAAGTGCCGTTCAGTGACTCACTCGTGCTGTTTAACACTGACTTCATCTAGCACACACCTTATATGGTTCAAGCTTTTGACTGTTCCCTGTTCACGTGTTTTAGGCAAGCTTTGCTGATTTTACCATTGTAATGATTCATATCTCGTGTGCAGTTGGCTCTGGTGATTGCCTGCAGTACTCATTTCTAAAAATGAAAAAGAGAGCGAGGGAGTCTGTTAAGACTGGCGGAAAGAGATGAAACTGCCAGTGAAGTGTTTCTGTAGCAGCTGTGAGGGCCGGGCTGAGAGGTGTAAAGCACAGCAAATGGCCAGATGGATTTGAGATGAATAACTGTGAAGAGAGCAGATACCGGTTATGGTGCTGCGAGCGCAGGCGTGTGGATGAGGGCGATGTGCTGCGCTATCACTGGTCTGCTATCGTTCATTTGCTTCAAAAACCAAGCAGAAAGCCTCTTTATAGCAAACAATCACTCTCTTTTTTTCTGCTAGTGGCTACCTACGTTAAGGTTTGTGGCCAAAAGTCCAAAATATCAGACTTCACAAAGAGTTCCAAGACCATAAAGAGGAACAGTGACATCAGTATCACGAAGGGCTTTAAGCATTCTGGGGTCCGAGCTGATATTCTGTCTACCTTTTATTATGCATGATGCCTCAGAAGGTGTTGATTAATTTTCTATAACAGCAGTTCTGACAGTAATCAACCCCGATTTTTTTCTTGCATTTCTTGCACATCTTGCAGTGTTTAATTCCTCTTAAACAACAGCAATTAGTAGGTTAGGAACACTTACATTTTTAAATGTATTATATAAAGACACTGCATAATTTTTTTTTTATCTATTTATAGTCACGTTTAACAATGGCAATTATAAACAGTTGTTCTCTGACCAGACTAATTTTTTGAAGGTAATAAGACAAAAAATGTAGCTTGTTACTAAGAAATCATGAAGTGTAAACTCCTCTGTAATGATAACATTCATGTCGTAGAAAGCTTAAAGTTACCACTGACTGTTGCAAAGCGCTGACACGGGAGAATCCTTCCACAAATATTAAATCTCCTTGAGAAATCTTCACCATTTCAAAAACTATAGCTTGACAAAAAACTATAACTATAGAACAGTGGGTTGTTGAATCCATTATCAGACTTAATTTATGGTGAGTGTCCACTATATACATCCCAGGAAATGAGGTGTTACTATAGAAACAGTAGTGTATTAGAACAAGCACATTATTTTAAACCTGTGATTTGCAGCTGGAATTACTTTCGGGGCTGCTGTTATAGAAAATTAATCAACACCTTTTGACCAATCACATTAGAAAACAAATGGTACTGTGTTATAATGTATTAGCCAGTCATAGGGCCAAATTTCAAAGTTGAATCTCCTTCTAGTACCACTGATTGACGGATCACTCAATATAAAAACCTCCGTTCCAATCTCATTTTGAGTTTCAGAGTTTAGTACGCCATCATAACAGCTAACAGATCACACCATGCATAAAGAAAAGCTTCTTTGGTAATAAACTGTTTCAGATCTTCCATCTGACACCTGATTGGCAGATTTTATTAAACCCATTACAGCTTTAGTGCCAATGATGTTACACATGTCAGCACCAGACTTGCTGTGTGAAACACAATTCTCAATCGAATCATGAAACCTGGCCAGGTAGCATTTATTAGCCATTTATATGAGACAGCTTTCTTCTTGTCTCTTCCACCTGAGTGATATTTCCAGGGTGTTGCGTCGATCCTGTGTCGTGCAGTATTACTAGCACATACCCTGAGGGAAAATGGAGGCTCTCGTCATCATGCTGCCAGACCCAGACATCATCCAGAACCTTGTAGTGCATCCCGTCACCATGGACACACTCAATTTGTGTCACCTTGAGCAGAGACGAAAACGGTCCAAACAAACACCAGCGCTCATTAACGCACAGTGTTGTGGCACAGACCCACAAAAGACACGACCAGAGAAAGTTCTAGAGGACCTCCGGGTATGCAGTGCTGCCTAATGTAAGAAATCAGGCTCTGAATCGTTTTCTGGCTGACGGGTGAGGTTTCTGAATGTGCTCCGACATCTCTGGGGAAAAAAGGATTTTTTTTTCTCCAAGCTCCAAGCTACACAACTAGAGAACACCAGAGAGAGAAAGACAGACTTTGCATAAAGCATTTGCACCATTAGTGCATCTGTTGAACAGAAAATATTTGTAGTTTTGTACACGTGCGTATTTGCATGTGTGTGTGTGTGTGTCCATCCTAGCATGGGCTAAGGTTACTGTCGGTCAGTTACTGTGCTGGTTTTACTGTACTCCAGCTAACAAGCGGTCATGTTTGTTTGCACGTCTAGTGTGGACAGATGGTGCAGCGAGAAACTCACTGTCCTACCCTGCTGGCCTCTGCTGTCCATCCTCTGCTTCCCTTTACACTCATCTCCTTTTCCTCTCTCATCCCTCTATGCCTCTTTTCTTACACCTGCCGGCTTCATGAAGCAGTCATTTGTTTATCTGAGGAATGTAAAACAACTGAAACAGCAAACACTTTCATTATTTTGTGTTTGAAACTTCATTATACTGTACATTTTCACATTAGTTTCGGGCCTGTTTAAGAACACACACACACACACACACACACACAAAGGAAGCAGAATTAATGTCAGTCTGCTTTACATAACAGGAAGTCAGGACTGTAATATTATAAAAACTCCTATGAACCATAAATAATAGAGCACTAGACATGCAAGACTGAATTGTTTTTCTTTAAGATACTTTGCAGAATCAAATTCACTGAACATCTGTTTTCCATCCATCCATCCATCCAGTTCCTGCAACGCTTATCCTACACTGGGTCGCAGGGAAGCCTGGTGCCTATCCCAGGGGACTTGGGGCACGAACAGGGGGCACCCAGGGTACAATCGCACACACACACCAATTCATACATTACTGACTATTTGGAAATTCCAGTCAGCCTATAACTTGTCTAACATGTCTTTGGACTGGGAGAGGAAACCCCTGAAGCACAGGAAGAACATGCAAGCTCTGTACACACAGGATGGAGGTAGGAATCGAACCCCAAATCCTGGAGATGCAAGGCAACAGTGGTAGCCATTAAGCCACCATGCCCCTGTGAACATCTGTAAGTTATAGCAGAGGTGGGACCAAGTCATTGTTTTGTGTCATAGATAAGTCTCAATTCGTGGCATTCAAGTTCCAAGTCATGACTGCAAAGTCCAAGTCAAGCTACAAGTCCTTAACTTTAAGTTTCAAATCCTAAACAAGTCATAATGTTCTCTTTACAAAATTTAAACCCAGAGTAATAATTAATGTAGTAAATTTACACAAATAATGTAGCCTTTTTAAAGCTAGTGTTCATCACTTTCTAGAAAAACTTTATAACGCAGTGGAAATAGATGTGTATTTAAAGACACATAATTATGACTATAGAAAATGAATACTTCAGTTTCACATGAGATGAGGTGTAGACTGTTTTTACTAGGTGTACCCTTCTATCTCTGTTGAGTTTTCACACAGATTATTCTGCTTGCTGAGTATGAATCAGAGTGAAATTTATACTTTTTCTCTGTTTGCTATTCAGTTTGGTTTGATTTCACGTCCCATATAACTAAACTAACCAAAAAACAATGAAATGAACAACAACAATAAAAAAATTTCCCGAGGAGTGGAAGGGCTGAAAAACACTTGTAAAACTCCGATTCATTGGTCAGAAATACAGCAACAGAAAAAAATTAACCAAACTTTTTGGCAAGTGTGTGTAGAAATCAAAAATCTCAATAAAAATGACTGAGCACTGAGAACATGGAACTAGTACTAAATAAATAATGAATAAACATCTAGTTCAAAACGTTTCAAGTATTGCAATCAGCATTTATTTTTTTTGTTTGCTTGTTGGTCCAAATATACGGAACATGTGACACTTCTGCAGCACAGGTTTAGTCCAGGATCAGTTTAGCAACTCACATCTACACAAAAATGCTGCAACCCAGAACACATGGCATGTTTGGTTCTGTTCCTGCATTCGGGTTGATTCAGAGTCGAACTGCTTTCTCACTGCAATGGTGTTCACTTGGAAGCGGACTGAGGCCACCTCACTCAGACGCTCTCGGACTGGTTGTTTTGGTCCACATCCGAGTGTTATTGCTGTGTTCTCAGCTGCTTAAAGAACTGCACCGAGGGGAGAACACACCAGGGTTCCATTTAAACTAACTAAATGCTGCATATGTGAAAGTATCTTTGCATTGTCCTTGCATTGAACTGGACTACGTTCTTTTTTTATGGTGCGAAATTGTCAGAATGTAGAAAATTTTACAAATAATTAGAAGGTGTAAATTCTAACTGAGAACCTGAAATAACTAATCAGCAACTACAAGTCTTGTTGAGAAAAGCAGGGAATTCCCCCCAGCACACAAAACACTCATTCTTCCTACACGAGTGTTAATGATGACACCACCAGGATGTTAAATAGCATACACATTTATAACACATGTCAGAAATAGGTCTCTGATTTAATTAGGCAGATGTTGGATTGACCCAGTTCTGTGTCTGTGTCTTAGTGCTATTAAAAGAGTGGGGGAAGTTAAACATAGTACAGCACTGACACAGTTTAGCGCACTATCACACTCCAGTCCACACCACACCCTGAGTCAATTCACATTTCTGCAACCACACATGATATGATAATGTAATCTTTTTCAAGATGTTTTTTTGTTGTTTTTACCTTTTTTGCTGTATTTGCCCATCTGTCTGAGGTTTTTTATTTTTTGAACGTAAAACCACGCAAGCTTTCTGACGAAATTCATTTTTTAATCTTGTGGGTAGAATATGTGGAACAAAGTAACTGTTGATGTATTTCTCTAAGGATTCCAAGGTGTAGGTGTATTGTACAGATTATTGAAGAGAGGTTGTTACCTCCATCAGCTCACAACCACAAACTTCACACATGTTCAGAGTGACCTGCATATATGATTAAGTGTTGACTTTCCAATGTGCACATATATACTTACATATACATGGCCAAAAGTTTGTGGTCACCTTACCATCACACTCATATGTGTTTGTTGAACATCTCATTCCAGATTTATTCCCCCTTTGCTGTAATAATAACCTCCACTCTTCTGGGAAGGTTTTCCAATAGTTTTTTTGAGTGTGGCTGTGGGGATTTGCCCATTGCAGGACACTCGAGTTCTTCCACTCCAACCTTGGCAAACCATTTCTTCATGGAGCTCGCTTTGTTCACAGGGGCATTGTCATGCTGAAACAGGTTTGGGCCTCTTAGTTCCAGTGAAGGGAAATTGTAATGCTACAGCATAGAAAGATATTCTATACAATTGTGTACTTCTATCTTGGCAACAGTTTGGGGAAAAAACACTTATGAATGTGATGGTCAGGTGTCCACAAACTTTTGAGCATGTAGTGTTCTTAGCTGGAACTTTTCTCCTTTTAATCCAAACTGGGCAGGGCCAACCTTGAGTAAAACTTGCATAAGATTTTCCCTAGCCTAGTGTCACCCATCCTTTCCACACAGCTTTTAGCAAAACTATGCCACTCTCCTTGAATGGCTTCTTTTTGAGTCTGAACAATTTATCAAGTGAAAGCTAGCCTCTTTATTGGGTTGGTTTGTTGGGTTGAAGGGGTTGTTGAACAATTCTGTTTCTTGACTCTTGTGTCAATGAGTTTAGGTCTGCGTGAGTGGTAAGCAGTCTAGGAGTGTTTTCTGTTCCTAGTCTTGTGGCCTCTCATAGTTACTGCTAGTCCTGGGTATCCTCTGGGTTTGTCTGGTCCATAGATTTGGAGTGTCCGATAGTTCTTAGTCTTTAGGTATCTCCTAGTCCTGGGTCTCCTTTAGATTCTAATATTTCCAGTTATTTACAGTTAATAGTCTTTGTATAACCTCTGGTTTCTGTGGTAACCCTTAGTTTCTCCTAGTTTTTAGTCATAATTTATCCCTTCATGACTTTTAACTCTCTGAGTTCCTAGTCCTGGGGTGACCCCTTGATTCTTATAGTTCCTAGTATTGGGGATTCCCCAGTTTCCACCTGTTCCTAGTCTTTGGGTATTCCTTGATCCCTAGGGTATCTCTGAGATTCCCCCTGGTTTGTAGTCATGGTTTATTCCCTAATATCTTCTAGTTACATGTCCTGAGGTATCCCTTGGTGTGTATTATTTCTTTGTACTGAGGTATCCCCTAGCTTGTCCCCTAGGGTACCCCTAGTTTACCCTAATCCTAGAGTGTTCCCTAATTTTTAGGTACCTCCTAGTGTTGCCTATTCACTGGTGTGTCCATGAAGATCTCTGAGTTCTTAGTTCCGGGGAATCCCCTAGTCCTGGGGAACCCCCTAGATTCTTGTAGTTTCAAGCCTTGGGGTTTCCCCTCATTTCCTCTAGTTCCATGGTGCACCACAGAACAATACAGCAACACTGTACCCAGGAACACATAAAGTGCAAATACACAGCAATGTAAGACTGGGCTGTCCCTTAGTTTCTAGTCCTGGTGTGTCACTTACTTTCTTCTAGTTCCCATTCCTACATAATTCCATAGTTTCTGCTAGTATCTGGGTTTCTTTTATTATTTTAATCCTTATATATTCCCTAGTGTCTCGTACTTCTTAGTTTGTCAGGTTCCCCTAGTTTCCCCTAGCTCTAGAGTTACTGTTTCCTGGTTACTGTTTACTGCCTGTTTGGATAAAGCTACTGTCTTTAATTCTGCTATAATGCCTGTCATATGACTCTGCTGTTGACCTTTCCTATGATACACGGCCCAATTATAAGTCCCTACTGACTCCAGCTGCCTTTTTTCAATCACAATGCTGCTTTATATCTGTACACTATGAATATAATACTTCATATCATCAGCATTGCACTTTAACTGGTTGTGAAATGTCATATATCATTTTTGTTGTACTGCTTGTACCTGCTTTTTCTTACTTAGTTGTGTACCTGCACTGTCTGAATATGTTGCATGTTGTCCCTGGACAGCAGGTATTCAGTAATAATTTATATAGTTCTGTATATGTGAAGTTTTAAAGTTAAAATGAGTCAAACTTTAGTTAAATTGAATTAAATAATTTATAGCAACATGTCATAAATAATAAGTCCAGTATAGTGTTGTTATATACAAAATGGCTAGACGAAAGTACAGCTAATGCATCAGGTCTAATTCAGACCAATAAAAAATAAAATTAAAAAAGGAACTGATTGAGATGGTTGAAGAAAGAATGCTTTTCTGTCTTCACTATTAACTGCAGTCTGAATGACCAAAGCCTGCTATAGCTGCCCCTTCTCCCTTTCTCTCTCTCTCTCTCTCTCTCTCTCAGTCTGGCTGCCTTAGATGTATATTTCATTCATCCACCCACCCTCCTCGATTGCCTTCTCAGGCAAAAACGAATAAAGTTTGAGGAATGTGTATGAGAAAAGCAATTTGCAGCACGGCTGCCTTTGAACTGCTGTGGTGCTACGTGAGAGCTCACAGTCCGGGCCAGCAGGATATGAAACTCCACTTAATGAGATTTCCAAACCTATTTTGTCCTACTGTCTCATCTCATATCAGTCCAAATTATTATACATCTGAAATTAGCTAACTTTTGTATTTCATATCATTCCATCAAAAACAGCCTTATCTCGAGAAATGGACTTTGTCTGGACCAGTAGTCGGGTCCAAAAAATCTGAATCCATCAGCACTTTATAATTTTTTTTGCCAAATCATATTTCTCAAACAAGATTTCATCACTTTACTATAATGTAAATAAAAAAACAGTTTGTTCTTAAGGACTGAAAGCTTCAGGGACAATAACCCATAATGCATATACGCTCTACTCCCTATTCTCTAAAAACATCATAGTGTATTATGGGTATTTGGTGCATTTTATGGAATCATAAAATCATCTGAGACTAAAACATTGGAGCGCAGTGAGGAATTTCATAAGCGCTGTGGATTTCTTTCTCAAAGAATATAATAATATAACTGACAAAATAGTGCACTGCTTAGTAAGTAGGGTGTGGTTTTGTCCAATATCAGATGTTAGTAGTTAAGTAAGTAAAAGATGACTCTGGGAGCATGCTGTATTGGGAAAATAATCAATGACGGGGTGGTATGATGCAGCTGGAGGTGAAGCAGAATTCTTGGTACCACCCCAAAGTTAATTATTTTTCTATAATTGCACATCCTGAAGTATTTTTATTCCTCTTATACTGCAGCAGTTTGCAGTTAGAACAGCCGTTCCCTTAACATCCTCTCTTTTTTTCACTCTTTTGAAGTTAATAAGACAAAAAATCACCCTGAGCTTGTCATGTTACTGAGAAGCCAGACAGTGTAAACTCCTCTGTCCTGAAGACTGGAGTTTCCCATGTCAGAAAACTTAAAGTTAAAGCTTTACCATTGTTGTTACTGCTATAAAGCACTGACACTGGAGATTCCTTCCATAAATGTTAAAAAAGTTCTGACAGAAAAATTCACCATATCGATGCTTAGACACTTTAAAAAATGCTAATGTGGAGCATCTGCCATAAAAATCTCTGTGAATTAGCTGTTACTATGGAAACATATAAAAAATTTATTTCGTCTGACAGCCAGAACGACTCTCTAGCCAAAAAACTTTCACACATTTGAGCGTTCATTTTGTCTCAGTAGCTGAATGAAACCGTCTTTCTCTAATCTCTCCGTGTTTGTGAAGCTGAAAATTTGTCAGAGCGGACTTTTATTAGTCAGAAGGTAAAAATGTACAAATACAAAGCTCATAATTCAATGCACTGAAAGACTACCACCAATACTGCAAGCTCGCCAATACTGCATTCAATTATATCTTTGCTTCTACTGCATTGTATTTGATCACCAAATCAGAAATTATACACGTTTTAAATCCGTTACTATAGAGACGATAATGTATTAGAACAATTGCATTAATATAAACCTGTGATTTGCAGCAACACCTTCTGACCAATCAAAACAGACCTGTGGTATAAATAAGGAATGACATACAACAGACAGTGCGGTTATCTGATAATAATTTATGCAGGAGATGCATGAGTGGATTATTTTCATATAACAGCACAATCTGGAGTGTGTTATTCTGCTTAAAAATAGCTTTAATGATGTGGAACGTCTGTGAAATAAGTTACTTCCTGTTCTCACTTGTATGTTATAGCAATGATAAACAGACATTCCCTCACCTGTATCTCATTTTATCTTGCTGTCTCTCTATAAAAAATGCAGCTTGTCGTATTACTAAGAAACCAAAAAGTCCTGAAACCTTTCCCGTGCTGAGAAACTTTACAAAGCATTGTGAACGTTACAAAGCACTGACACACGGGACTCTTTCCATAAATGTTAAATAAATGTCTGCTAACAAAAAAAAAACTGCATCACATCAACGATTATATGTTTTTCTTTGGTAAACAAGAAGACGTTTCTTTTAAATCCGTTCTTTATTAGTAGTCTTAGATTATGTAGAGCGTCTGCCGTACAGCCCTGTGAATGAGCTGTTACTATAGAAACGATAACGTGTTAGAATAAGGACATTCATTTAAACCTGTTGTTCATGTTACAGCTGAAACTACTGTCCAAGCCGTGTGGTTATACACAAATAATGCTCACCTTCTGACCAATCAGATTTGAGAATTCAATCACACTGTGGTATAAGTTGCATGAATTAACACAATGTTTGTAAAGTGTATGTGAGGAGAACATTGTTATAATGTCTCAAATAATGTACTAGTTCATTACCTAACACTGATCCAATTCAATAACCAAAAGATGGATGGCTGCAGCAATTTCTCTCTTTCGAGCTTCATATTTTTTTTAAAGAAAGCTCTTTCTCTCACTCTAACTCTCAGTCTCTCCCTATCCCTCTTTCATCTGAAGAACAAATGAGTTCCTGTGAGTCTTCACTGGTTGGTATTAGCAGTGATGGACCCTGGACTGGTCCTTTTCTTCTACTCTTCTACTGGAGCTATAATCAACCAAGTGTGTGTGTGTGTGTGTGTGTGTGTGAGAGAGAGAGAGAGAGAGAGAGAGAGAGATGCTGCCTGGGTCATCTCAATCCCCACTTTTGGGACAGATCAACCAGGCTGTCGGCCACGGGATGACACAAATGACAGAGCGTATTAAGATCTGCTGACCAATATCTGAGTACTGAACACACACACACACACACACACACACACAAATTTTTGCTTTGTGAGGACCTTTCGTTGACATGCAGCTAGTATTAATGCAGCTAATAAATACTAAGCTACATCTAAATCTAACCCAAACCTTAACCTAGCTCTTTTATTATTATTTTTAAAAACAAAATCTTTTGTAAAAGAACATTTCCCCTAGTGGGGACCAGACAAATGTCCCCAGAAGGTCAAAAATGTCAGGTATTGATATCCTTCTGGGGACATTGTTAACCCAGGCATGTGAGTGATCGGCTTGAGCAAAGGTTTCCATGCTCAGCGTCTAAAGAATTTACTGGGAGTGAGGATTAAAGCAGAGAATGGAAATGTTACCTGCTGTGCTAAAATGTTCTCTCTCTCTCTCTCTCTTTCTCTTTGTCTCTCTGTTAGACACTGGGGTCTGTCTCTCGTCCATGTCTCTCTCTGCAGTGTGCTAATGGTCTCAGTGCTGTGTTTAAAAGAGGCAGAGTGAACTGCAGCGTACAGAGTTTTCTGCTCATCAGAGACTAATAGACTGGAGAGATTCGGGCTCCGCACACAGACTTGAAAAATCCTCAGGCCAAAGCAACGAACGTGATGGTAATGCAGAGAAAGAGAGAGAGAAAGGAAAGAGAGAGAGATCGAGAGAGTATTAGCTGCACCACTTTCACTTCTCTACAATATACATCATACGCAAATTAAGTGAAATGAAGGAATTCGTTTAAACGTGCTGTGAGTATAATGATGGAGTGCGTTGAAGAAGCTGATTGTTAACTCTGTTAAATAAAACGATGACCTCACTGAAACGGTTTATCATTACAGCTCCACACATTTTATTGACTTTATGAGGCGTAGGCCATGGAGAACATCTCAGTACTTGTGTTGTTATATAATAATTCAGTTGCATGAAACACTCTGGATTCATTAATTGATCTTTTACAGCACTGTTGAATTCTCCATTCTGATTGGCCAGAAGGTGTTGATTAATTTTCTATAACAGTACCGGCAAATCACAGATTAATATAATATAATGCACTCATTCTAATATGTTATTGTTTCTATAGTAACAACTTACAAAGGGATTTGTATGGAAGATGCTCCACATAACCTAAGACTTATAATAAATCGATTTTAAAAAATAGTGTTATCTGACAAATAATGGCTGCATTTTTTTCATTCATTTGATTAACTTATAGAAAGAAAAAAAGAGAGGCTGGTAAGTGAACGAATGTTCATAGCTCATAGTTTAATATCTGCTATAATGTAAATGATAAAGGAACTAACTTGTCTCATGGACGTTCCACAACATTAGATGTAACTATAAATAGATAAAAAGTATGATATGATGCACTTTAATAATAAATTGTTATGGCCAGCAAACAGGCTGTTAATAGGAAAATAATCCACTCTGAAGTGGTAATAGTGGTTAATTTCCCATAACAGTACACCCCCAAGTGTCTTATTCCTTACTTAACTCTTTTATCAGCATTGACTCATATGAAAGTAGACACTCAGGACTGGAGAGGTGTGAATTGTTTGCCCAGCAGGGGGCTCACACCCCTCCCCTTTCCCATCGCCCTGCTAACCAGCAGCTAAACACAGAGTCACGATACTCTACACACAGAAACCCAACAGTGTCCTGACTAATCTTATAACAGACTCGCAGGAATAAAATAATTCCTTTGTTTATAATGATTGAAAATGCCTGATAAGTCAATTGCTAGCGTATACACTGACTGTAGTAAGTGCACGTAGCAGGAAATTGCCTGCTGGAGATTTGTACAATTTGTATAGATTTTTTTTTTCAACAGATAATATAATATATGTGTGTACATGGCGAGGTATCTGTTACCATAAATACCGGTATTTGATGGTAAAAACTCTTAGATCTTAAGATTCTACAATGACACGGTGCCAGTAAAAATATATTCATAAAGGCCACACAAATTTCAAAGTAAATACAGTACATATAATTTTTAAAGTATGTAAGGATCTTTTTTATACCTCCTATTATTCTGTGATGCATGTCTCTTTAAATGAATATAAACACTGAAGTAAAAAAGTCGCTATGTAAATGTAGCTGTTTAAGAGCGCTGCCACTGGAGGTTTAGCATTACCTGCTGCTAGGCGCTAATTTATACAGGTTGCTGTGGAATCGTTGTTTTCTAGCAAATCACAGATACAGTGTGTGTTCATAAAACAAGACAGGAATTAAAATGGGATTCGTGTAGCTGGTTTAATGGTTCTCACGTCTTTTTAATATCCATTTTTTATCTGAGAAAATTACACAGCTAGCAAAGTATACATCTTAGCTAAATAATGCTAACAACGCTCGTCACAGGGGTTTGTTGGAGTTATGGACTCTCTGGTTGGTCTTATAGGCAGAAATTTCTGCTGACATGAACAGAAAATCCAGATACGTTATTTAATTACAGAATTACAAGTTCCTGTCACACAGTCATATACACATTATTCAAGTCTGAAATTTAAATTTCCTCTTACCCAGACTACTTTACTCAATTCCAAAGATTAAATTTCTTCTTTTTTGCAGAACTCAAGGTGGCTGATACTGAGATCTACCTGTAAACAGTCACTGTACAATCACAGGGTTGAACAGACAATGGCAAAACAGTTAACTATTAAATGTGTTTTGTTAAAAGCAGGTGATTCTGATCAGATTAATGGAGACAGTGAGGAACATGTCGAGATCACAGAGACATATCATCCTGGTCCTGCTGGAGCAGAAAATTTGAGAGTATCTGTTGTGAGGTAATGTTCGAGTGCTTCTTCTTTAAATTCATTTCAGTCTAGTTAAAACAAAGATAAAACAAAGAGAATGTTATTAGCAGCTGTGGCATAAAGTAATAATTTTCATTAGCAGAAAGTTCTCTTTGTCTCTTCTGGGCTGTTTGTTGCGTTCACAGGTCAATGGATTATTTTACTTCTGTTTATTTAAATGTTGACTGTATGCAAAAAATGTTAATTAAACATTAATGGTCTGATTCTTGGTGTCATTCTTTGTATAGCCCAAAATTTCAGTGTTTCTTCACAGCAGTAGTAATTAACAGATCAGGAAGTGGTACTCATTTCTCCTGTAAACTGAATCGTTCCCAGAAACAGTGACTAGGACCAAAAATTCCTAGCAGAAACTCATGTTATATCCATTACTCATGTTACTCATGTAATGGATATAACACATACCATGAATGCATATTCTGAACACCCTCATGAAGTTGCTGACCTTTGACCTTTCTCATGTTGTGTATCATGGCGTGCCTGTTTCAGGCGCTGTGTAGGATTAACCATGAGGATGGTCTATTCAGGTCATGGTGAGTGAGAACGTTGACACATGGCAGATCTCCTGCAGGCTTCTCTCACGAGACATTTCAGAGAAAAATCTAGCACTACATGATAAAGCACTACATTATCATATATAATAATGCAATAATTTATTGCAATTTAATCACTTGAGTCAGCATTTCATCACTGGAAACAAACTGGAACTAGACTTTCTTTAAGCCTGTATTCCTTTAAATCTATACTAAGTAAGGAATAAAAGACTTGGTGTATGCTGTTATAGGAAAATAATCAATGCCAGGGTGACGTGATGAAGTGGTGTTAGTGTTACAGCCCTGATTATTTAATTATTAATTAATAATAGCAAGTCTTTTATTTCTCTTATACCACAACAGTTTGCCAATGATTACTTTCTTTATTTTATTAATGAACGACATGTAGTGCTTTTTATCTATTTATAGTTACATGCAATGTTACTGAACGTCCATGAAACAAATTCCTGCTCTCACTCACGTTATAGCTGCTACAGTATAAACAGTCCAGAAAGTGTAAACTCGTCTGTCCTGAAGATGTCGGAAAAAGTTACAGCTTTACTTCTGACTGTTACAAAGCGCTGACACTGGAGACTCCTTCAAAAAATGCTATATAAACAATAAACATCTCCTTCTGGAAAACGTCACCATATCAACGATTAGACAGTACATTTTTAAAATCAGGTTATGTGGAGTGTCTGGTGTACAAATCAGTGTGAATGAGCTGTTACTATAGCAACAATGACATCAGAACTAGTGCATTAATATAAAGCAACAAAGAGGTCTTTAATTTTGCAAAACGAAGCTGTCTGTCTCTAGTCTCACCTTGTTCGTGAAGCTGAGCAACACATTAAATAAAGGTGCACTCTGATTGGTCAGAAAGTTCAAACAGATACATACAGACAGCATAAAGTCACCAAAATTGCAGCTGATTAAGTTTAATGCCTAAATAAAGCCACGGTTGTGGTTATTGTTAAGATTCAGTTGATTGTAAAGCTTTAGTATGTTTTTCTGTGCACTAACCTAAACCTTGATTTAAGGGTTTTCTGATTAAGCCTTGTTCCCTTCAGGCTCATTAAACCAGAGTGCACCCAGTGACCTTTTGATTTTGATTAGCGAGGACATACTGTAACTATCGCTGGTCATGGAGCTTAAAACAAATTTTATTTATTCATTTTATTAAAAAAAGCACACAAACTATCATAAATTTTGTTGTTGTTTTTTTCTATCAGTATATATGCCATATGTTGTGAAGTTTATTGACAGGCACATTGAGTCTCATGCAAGAACTTTACTCACATGCGTGGGTGCAGCGAGCTGAAAAACTAGGGCTGTATGTAGGTGTATGAGAGAGTGTGTGTGTGTGTGTGTGTATGTGAGTGTGTGGGTAGCTGAGAAAGTGTGTGAGTGGAGGAGCAGAGCATCACTGTGCCCCAGCATACAGAGTGGGCTGAAAAAGAGGCGTAGTATAGACACAGTGCTGAGAGCAGCTCATCTGATTAAAAGCAACGTTGCAGGATTGTGTGTGTGTGTGTGTGTGTGTTTGTGCCAATTAACTCACAGTTAGAGTGATGGCCTGCTTATTGGCTGAGCCGCCCCATCCTTAACTAACATGCACTGTGTGCAGAAAATCCTGGCGATTTAAAAGTGTGTGTTTGTGTGTGTACACATAAGTAAACTGTTTTTCGGTGTATGTTACTGGAATGTTTATGGCAAGAAGAATAAGTGTTTATTTTCTCACCTGCTGCACCCATTATCACTCGCCCCACTACCTCATGCCGATCATCTGTGTGTGCGAAGTTATTTATAACTGTATTTATAGCACCAGTATTCTTGTCTCATGCTATCTGTCTGCTTCACATTCACCAGAGACACACACGTGCAGATGGGGAGGGAGAGAGAGACAGAGAGAGAGAGAGAGAGAGACAGAGAGAGACAGAGAAATATATGCACCTCTTTCTTCACAGTCAAAAATATAAATATATCCAAGATATAATTTCCCAAAAAAAACCCAATGCAAAAATAAACACCATTCCCACGCCATTTGCTGCATTTTCAGAAAAACAAAACAAAACAGAGACATTGATAATAGAGTAAGGAAAAAGGTGTGATGCTACAATATGAAGAAGATTTTATATCATATGATCATTACATGGTTAAAGAAATGTAAAAGATAATGTATGTATGAAGTTAACTTTCTAATAAGCATGCCAAAATGACTGTTTTCACTTTAACACTCAGGCCCTGATCTAAAGGACTGTGTGTGTGTGTGTAAAAAAAAAAGGAGGGGTCTATGAAGGTCTTTTCCATGAGCAAAACAACGTGACTTATTTATTTTGAGCGTTTTCCCTAATGAAGATTTAATATCGAATGAATATGGGGCGTTTCTGCTGTGAAAAGTGCAAAATACAAGGCTGAGTCAATATAAGTCCATTAACTTTGTATAAGCAGTGTGATGGACTACAGCCTGGACTACAGCCTGAAAGTCATTTCGAAGATAGCATTCATATTTACAAATTAATGCAACCAGGTAAAATAAAGCTCGCAGCCAGAACCACTGTCTGCTGTTAACAGCAGCTCCGACAGTACTTCTGACCAAAAGACAAGTCACAGGTTTATATTAAAGCACTCGTTCTAACAAAATATCATTGTGTTATGTGTTACTTCTGACCAAAAGACAAGTCACAGGTTTATATTAAAGCACTTGTTCTAACACATTATCATTGTGTTATGTGTGTTCTTATACTAAGAACTTACACAGGGATGTGTAAAGCAGACCCTCCACATAAACAGATTAAAAAAAAACAGCTGTTTCTTTGTAACATGACAAACTGCATTATTTTGTCTTAAAAAGAGAGGAAGAAGAGAGTGACTGTTTATAGCTGATATAACGTAAGTGAGAAGAGGAACTGACTTGTTTCATGGATGTTACCCATCATCAACTGTAACTATATATATATATATATACAAAGAATGATATGTTGTTCTTTAATAATTAAAAAAAAACCTGAAATCGTTGGGGCGGAGTCATCCTGGAGGAGACCACGACCATCAGGGCAGAAAAGTTTCTTCATAGGGTAAAGATGATCAGTCAGAAGAACTTTGGATTCATTTGCAGTGCTGCAAATCATGCCAGCAAAATAAATACGTAAATAAAATAAATAAATGCCCCTCATAGCATTTTTTTCTCACCCGTCTTTAGATTTATATGCTTCAGCAATACTGTAATTCAGAGAAAGAAAGAAAGAGAGAGAGAGAGAGAGAGAGAGAGAGAGAAAAAATTGTGCCTCTCTGAAGAGTTTCATTTCCTGTTTGGCATAAAAAATGTACACACCTCATTTACCATCTTACCACGGGGACAGGTGGGTGGAGAATTTTATCAGCTGGTATATGGCCTTCATTCTGGCTCTTTCTGGGCTTTTTTTAAAATGTAAAACCAGTAGATAAGCTACAGTGAGACCATGCTAACTTAATCAGGGTTTGAACAGATGCTTTCAAAGGAAATGAAAGGAGTTTTAAAGCTTTATTGAGCTGATTTTTGTACACAAGAGATGCTGTTGGCTAAATTAGGGTTTGAGCATTACAGCTCTGTTTATTGTTAAGGATTGAGAAAAAAAATATTTTATAATGACACATATAATATTAGTTACATATTAAATTCCTTCCTTACATATTAAATTCAAATTAAATACATATTGCACATTAAACGTCTTCCTTTAACTTAAGCTTTTGGTGAAAATTATGGAATTGTGCCCTCTCTGGTAGAAAAATGCTATTGCATGATTCATATGGAAGAATATTTTGAAACATTTTGCGCTTCATGATGCAAATGTAACTAGAAGTGAAAGATCAGCTATAAAATAGACAGTGATCCTTGTGTACAATCCCCTGACCTGCAGAATCCACAGAAAACCAAATTTGTGTTTTTGTCATATATACTTATCTTATACACAACCTCTTTCTCTGTTCCGGAGAGCCTCAAAACATTCAGAGCACAGAAGCCGAGCATGTCTTCATATCCGTGTGGGTAAAGTATTCATCAAGAGGATAAAAATCTCTGTCATTATAGGGACAGTACGTTGATAACAGCTAACTAACTAGCTTTTGCTAACCTGAAATAAACTTCTAACTGCTAACCTGAGATAAACTTCTCATAACGTAGATACGTAGCTAATATAACTGCGAGGCAGGTTGAAATAAATCTTCTTAATGAAGCACAGACACATTAACACTGATGCAGTCAGTCCACTATTCAGTCCTCAAAATGGCCGCCATTATATAGCATGACATCACATGAAACGTAAGGATACACAGAATAAGACTGTGTCCCAAACCACATGCTACAGAATAAGCATTAGGGTACTGACATACTGATAGTATTCAGAAGGGATAAATATTTGATGTAATTATCTACTAGCTAGATAGCTGACATCATCATCGTCTCCTCAGTAATACAGAAATTTTAGCTAGAGTTAGCCATTTAGCTTGTGAGCTCTCTCCTTGATGTCTCAACCTGTTCGCCAACAGGACACAGAATCCAAAGCGCAAGCTAACATTTGCTAGCTGACTAAAACACAACCTGTTGTTGAAAGGAAAAGGCTGCTCTGCTGTGATCTCTCACAGTGTGTTTGTGTGATTTTTAATTTTTTTTTTTGCTTTCAACAGCATTGGATGTTACCAAGCAAGCTAACTAACATTAGCTATCTGGATAAAATCCTGAGTAGAGAGCAAAACTCACACATCAGTTCACTTCTGCTTTTTTTTTTTTTTTTTTAAATTACCCTATTTATCTTCTCCTTATCATGTCTTTCTCCTTATCATCAACCCCTCATTAATTTCTCTGGCTTTTAGTTAATTAGCTAACATTAGCCGGCTAGTTTGCTACTATCAGCTCTGTCTGCAGCCAAATGTCTTTCTAAGGGTGACAGCGTATAACCATGATGTATGAGTTTGAAAACATCAGCAAAATCAAACTCAACAGCTCAGACTGTGAGATACTATTAAAGGATCTCCAGCAGATTACTAACATCATATATTAGAGTATATTTTTCTCCTTTTGATTCAATAATGATGTTTTTCTGTGTAACAAAAATTTCACAAATAGCAATGAGAAGCACATGATCTTGCAAACAAACTAAAATTAGCACAGAGGGCCGTATTCAGAGTAAATATTTATGCAGGGAAAGTTCCTGGTATTCAGAGTCGTCTTATGTACCTGCTTACGTAAGTTGATTTTCTGGGCTCTTCATTCAAATCACTAAAATCACCTTGTGTGTAGTTCACAACTCTGTGGTTGTCAGGTTTTCTTTGAGTAGAAGAGTCTGAGACTTTTTTTTTAAATAAGTGTCTAGACCACTGGCTTTAAACACAAACGAAAATCAAAATGCAGACTGAAGAAGGAAACAACATCTTTTTTTCTTTGTGGTCAAATGTAATATGATGTAACAAGGGACAAGACAGCAAGAGACAAAAATAAAATAAAAAAAAAAGTAGTGAAGTATTTCATGAAGCCATGAGATACTAAGTAAAAAAAGTGGATGGTACTATAAAGGAATTAATTACTATTTAATCAATATAAAATGATAATTATGATAATTTTAAGTCTTTTTTGTGCTTCTCAACAGAAATGATCTGAGAAGACCACTGGAAAAGAGCGTTGCTCTGTAACTGAACAAGTCATTCGGTATTATTCTCATTCAATTACTGACAAGGCTTTTAATAACAGCACGATCCAATCACAGAGATTGGAGACTGGAGACTGTGACACCTCCTCAAGCACAGCGCAATCAGAATTTGACTCTGAAATTTCAGAACCCAAGCTGCATTGGGCCTGAAATGAAAAACGTACACAGCACGCTAACATCTGACCAACAGCAAAACTGGGAGAGTCCCAAGGTCTCAGCGCGAGTTATCGGAGTACATACTGTACCGTACTGGAGAAATATTAGTGATTAGGAGAGAATGCTAACAATCCATCCTCAGTGATGGGGAGGAAGAGAGAGGGAAAGCAAATACGAACACTCATGAAACATCATGTATCACAGTACAATAGCTGCTGAAGCTGAAAGATAAAGTATGCATCTTTATACATGTTATCATCTTATAACTGGTCACAACGGAGGACAAAATTCTGACTAAGAGTCTCTCCTCAGATCTGTGTATCAGAGCGACCAGAGACACGCTGAGCTGGACGCAGATGCCTGATCAGGAGAGATGTTACTGTAAAGGCTTATTATTCAGTTAGTCTTAATAAGCTTTATTGTTCAGTAAGACATTACCTAAGGATAGCATTCATAAACCCTTTTGACAAATGACATAAACCTACATTACCATTTATTAAAGCTTATTCCAGTAAGTCACAGCCAGCATAAAGACTGCTTTACTCAATGCTGAAATCAACCCCTGAGTCAAGTGACAGATTTTTTCCGACATAAGACTTAAAACATAAGTTAGATAGATAGATAGATACAGGCACAGAGAGGCAGATTAGATAGATAGATAGATAGAGGCACGGAGAGGCAGCTAGATAGATAGATAGATAGATAGATAGATAGATAGATAGATAGATAGAAATATAAAGGCTGAGAGAAAGAGAAAAAAGATAAAGAGAGAGATACATAGAGAAAGAAACAGAGAGAGAGAGACAGACAGGCAGACAGACATAGAGAGAGACACGGAGAGAGAGAGAGAGAGAGAGAGAGAGAGAGAGAGAGAGAGAGAGAAGGAGAGAACACACACACGCACACACACACACACCATGCGAGAGACACAGAGTAATTAGAAGAGAACACTAACACTTGATCTGAATACACAGAGAGGGGAAAAGCTCATACAGCATTCGTCAGTGTGACAGACTCAGTGCAGTTAAACCTCATAACACATGAACTTATTACAGCTACAGCAGAGTCCTGGCTCAAATCAGCTCACACATGGGTTAAGTTACACAAGTTAGTGTTACTACATAAACAGTATCACATGGAACATGTAATATGTTTCTATTATTAAACTCACTGGGGACATATTGATCAGAGCTGCTCAGGCCACACCATGCCAAAGACGAATGAGCGATTAGCGGAGAATGCTAAGAATCTATCTGAAGAGAAGTGAGCGAGACGGTTCTAAAGGGCCACGAATAAATATGTATTAGCGGATTAGCTCTGTACAGCAACACCAACGTCTCGAATTAGATCTGTTTAAAGATGGAGAAGCAGCTGAAGATGAGAAATATTATTACTGCTGTATTACTGCTAACCAAGTGAGGTCAAACATATCAGCTCAGATCTGCTAATTAGACAGAAAATAAGGAAAAAAGCCCAATGTGTCTGTAAATTAAAAAAGGATAGAAAGAATAGCTCTTAACTCTGGATCATTTGCAACAGATGTACTTAATAAAATAACACCAAAGCATTGGCTCAGAGCTAGATAATTATTGCATGAATATTTTATGCCACAGTGCTGTTGAATTTTCAATTCTGATTGGTCAGAAGGTGTTGATTAATTTTCTATAACAACAGCTCTGACAGTACTGCATCTACAAATCAAATCACAGGTTTATATTAACGCACTCGTTCTAATAAACATAATCTAAGATGAAGGAGACTCCTGTGTAAGGTGATGTTTATTTAATATCTTTGGAAGGACTAGCAAAAGAAGAGATCCTGCCCATTGGATCCAATCCCTTCCACAATGCTCCAGACCATCTCTCAAGACCTCCTCTCCTTCATCACCACTATCATCAGTGGCTCCATAACATCTGGTCATGTACCAACCTCATTCAAGAGAGCAAGGGTTATTCCCATCCTTAAGAAACCCACTCTGGATCCCTCTGACATCAGCAATTACCGACCGGTATCACTTCTCTCTTTTCTTTCTAAAACCCTCGAACGAACTGTCTATAATCAACTGTCTCTCTGTCTCTCTATCTCTCATAACCTCCAAGATCCCAAACAGTCTGGTGTCAAACCAGCACACTCCACAGAGACTGCCCTTTTGGCCATCACTGAGAAACTACATGCTGCTAGATCAGCCAAACTGTCTTCAGTCCTCATCCTCCTTGACCTGTCAGTAGAGTTTGACACAGTGAACCACAAGCCTCTCTTGTCCACCCTCATGAGCCTAGCAATTTGTGGTGCAGCATGGCAATGGTTTGCTTCCTTCCTGGAAGGTCAGTCATATCAGGTGACATGGAGGGGATCCACATCTGCTCCCCGCAGACTCTCCACTGGTGTCCCACAAGGCTCAGTACTTGGTCCTCTCCTGTTCTCCCTATATACTTGATCTCTTGGTGCGGTCATATCCTCACATGTTTCTGCTCGGATATCAGCATGTCTGGCAGACATCTCATCATGGATGGCAGCTCATCAGCTGAAACATAATAGCAGCAAAACTTAACTGCTGTTCATCCCAGGTGATTCATCTCCATCTCACGATCTTGCAATCTCCCTAGACTACTCTCTGATCTCACCTTCGGTTACTGCACGCAACCTTGGGGTAACCATTGACAATCAACTGTCCTTTTCCTCTCACATTGCTAATCTGACACGCTCATGCCAATTTCTCCTTTATAACATCAGAAGAATTCATCCATTCCTTTCCACAGAGGCCACACATGTATTTGTTCAGTCCCTTGTCATTTCAAGACTGCAACTTTCTCCTGGCAGGTCTGCCTCTGAGCGCCGTTTGTCCTCTGCAACTGATCCAGAAAGGCTGCATGACTGGTTTTCAACCTTCCTAAGTTCTCCCACACCACCCATTGCTGCGCTCCCTCCACTGGCTTCCTGTAGCTGCCCGCATCAGATTTAAAACACTGATGCTTGCCTACAAAGCCAAAAATGGACCAGCACCCACTTATCTCAAAGCACTTATCACATCCCGCACTGCACCATGCTCCCTCCGATCTTCTAGCACTGCTCAACTGGTCCCTCCATCTCTCAGGGTACAAGGAAGGCATGCATCAAGACTCTTCTCTGTTCTGGCACCAAGGTGGTGGAATGAAATGTCCGAACAGTTGAGTCACTGGCAGTCTTCACACGATGTCTAAAGACTTACCTCTTCCTAAAGTACTTAAATAAGCACTTAAAAAAATTGTATTGTCTGAGCGCTTGTCTGTTACCTCCCCAACAGAGTTTTTGGACTGATGGTATTCCTAGTTTGTGACCTAGCGAGCCAGTATCAGAATGCATTTACTGATAGAGACTTCAATGCACTTTTGTACGTTGCTCTGGATAAGGGCGTCTGCCAAATGCCATAAATGTAAATGTCTCCAGTGTCAGTGCTTTGTAAGACTCTGAGGTAAAGTTGTATATTTTCCAAAATGAAAACAGAAACTAACTTGTCTAGTAGATGTTCCACATCATTAAATGTAACTGTAAATGGGTAAAAAGTATAATATCTTGTTCATTAATGAGTAAACTTAATGAAATTGTAATTGACTGGAAAATTACTGTGGTTTGAGAGGAATTAAACATTTCGAGATGTGCATTTTTAGGAAATGACTCAACGTCAGGGTGGTGCCCATTAACTCACTACCTCAGCGTGGATTATTTTTTCTATAACAGCAAGCCCACAAGTGTTTTCTTCCTTATGTATAATCCTAACGCTCCACTGAAAAGCGTCCTCCAAAGCCTTGAAAACAGAAAATATTGAGAAGTGGCAGCATCTGTCAGAAATTCTGACAATCCTGAGTCTCAGCCCTGGAGATAAACGAGTGATTAGGAGAGAATGCTCACACTCCACACCAAGAGGGAGGGAGGAAAAAGCGTCCAACAGTGGTGTTAAACACATGATAGGATAGCAGTGACAGTGTTGAGAAAGTGGGTTATAACACATATTGTTGTAACTATACATACAGTATTTTAAGCCATCCAAATACTATTATATTCATATTTTGGATAACATTATCACTTGATAGTGAGAGACAGAGTGTGACAAAGAGAGATAGAGACAGACAGGCAGACACACAGACAGATAGATAGATAGATAGATAGATAGATAGAAGCTAATAGATAGAAACATAAAGACTGACAGAGAGAGACAGACAAAAGGAGGAAAAGAAAGATACATAGAGAAAGAAACAGAGAGACAGACAGAGAGATAGACTGAGAGAGAGGGACAGACAGACAGATAGACTGAGAGACAGACAGACAGCTAGAGAGAGAGACAGACAGACAGAGAGATAGACTGAGAGAGAGGGACAAACAGACAGATAGACTGAGAGACAGAGAGGGAGAGACAGACAGAGAGAGAGAGATAGAGACAGACAGAAAGAGAGACAGACAGATAGGCAGAGAGAGAGAGAGAGAGAGAGTGAGAGACCTTTATAGATACTGGGTGAGGGGATGTGATCAAGCCATGAGAATCCTAGAGTGTGAGCTCTGATCTGTTTATCAGAGCGACCAGAGACACGCTGCGCTGGAGACACATGAGTGATTAGGAGAGAATACGAGCAATCCATCACCAGAGGGACAGAGAGAGAGAGAGATAGATAAAGAAAAGGTGGGGGGGGGGTCTGTAGCTCCCTGAAAAAGAGAAAATATGAACTGATGAATTGTTGGACTTTCAGACCAGAGACAGATTGTCTTATCACCTCTACGCTATTACTGAAATAACCAAACATAATATATTGTGTTGTTTTCCTATATATAGTATTTATTTCTGCACTTATATATTTAGATACTTTATTGCATATGAAATCAGTAGCAAAAGACCAAAAAGAAGAAGATACAGCAGACTAAGCTGCCAGTTTATAGAGATTTAGTAACTAATACTACTGGCAGCTCAGTGTAAATACAAGAAATAAAATAAAAATAATAAAACAACAATTGTAACTTGTAACGCTACAAGCTACAAGCTACTCATGATTTAAAACAACTACACTACAGCCGAACTACTTTTTTTTGATAAAATAGCAAGCTACTGAGGAAAAGTAGTTAACTACAAGCTGAGGAAATTGAACTAGGACAGTTGCAATTTATTATGAACTAATTTATTGCACAAAATAAAATGGATATGCTTTATCCAGGGTGTGCCATTTTACAGAGATTTTGCTTTTCTGTAACATTTTCAGTTAACATTACTTAAATTAAAATGTTCGTCAAAAAAAAAAGTATATATATATATAGATAGAGAGGGCGCTCACTCCACTACTCTTGGTTTATGGTAATATCTAGCTAGCTAGTTAACGTTAATGGACATACAGTAATCAGTTATATAACATTAAGTTAAAGAGTGATGTTTGTGTGTTTGCTGCAATAAGATTAACAACACTGCAAAAAATGCATCTTAGCAAGAGAGAATATCTTAAATATATCTTAAATATATAGTCGAACATATGATTACAGTAAGCCTGTTTGATTATTTAACCTATTTCTAGGCTATTTCTAGTTTTACTAATTTCATGCTTTAGTCTTGTTCTATTGTTTAATCTCATCATAGGAAAAATTAGGAAATTTGTTCATAGACAAGATATTTTCACTTGTTAAAATCAAGTCAGAGCTTGTCATCATTGCTTATTTCATTTTTTTTTAATTGGCTGATGCTGGCTCTGTCAAAACAGTTACTCTGTGGGTCTCTCAGTCCTATCAGTCCTGATCACCCTCTTAACCTAACCACGTTACCTAAAAATGATAACAACTATCCAACTTTATGTCCTAACCCTTTCAGGCATAAATGATAAAATATATCCATTGATTTTTCTTTTTATATTTGAGTTTTTTTTTTTTTGGTAATAATTGCATGCAATTTCAAATTCATTTTCTTTTCTTAAAAAAAAACAATACAAAACTGAAGCAGGTAGACTCAAGCTATTGTGTAGTTTAGGTCTGAAGTTATCTGACGGTTTATTGTTACAGTCTGGCTATAGCCTGATTAGGCCTCATTTTGTGTAGAATATTTAGACAGAAATGCCTGAGATGTGCTATATGTCACTGTCAGCCATGTTGGATTGGGAGGAAACCACTTAATGAAGTAATAAAAATCAGGATAATGGAGTTTAAACAATTGGAGTAGTTTGAAGGTGATTTATATCTTACATATTTCTAAAAAAAACAGCTTTAAACTAATGTTCTCTGTATGCTCAGTCTACATGAGAGGGTTAAATTGATGCTTAATATATTTTTAAGGTTAAGGTTGTAAACGTTCATCTGTTGCCATGTGAATCTTCCATGGACTTAAACAGTGAGAAACATGACCAGGGATGTTCAATAGCCTTGTTTTCATCACTAGAAGACTCCATCCTATAGCTGTAGAGTGATGCTGCTGTTCTCCAGACAGCTCTGCAAGCTGAGGTGCACTTCCACGTGTTCTAGCACATGTTACTACACTAGGTTTAAGACTGGAAAAATGTTGTCCGTTATTTTTACAATCTTCAGCTGTCCAGTTTTGGTGAGCCCATGTCCACTATAGCCTCACACTCTTGTTCTTGGCTGAAACGAGTAGAACCAGATGTGGCCTTCTGCTGTTGTAACCCATCTGCCTCAAGGATCGATGTGTTCTGAGCTGCTTTTCTGTTCACCACGGTTGTAAAGAGTGATTATATGAGTTACCGTAGCCTTCCTGTCAGCTCGAACTGGCCATTCTCCTCTGACCTCTTTTATCAACAAGGTGTTTCCGCTTGCAGAACTGGATGTTTTGTTTGTCGCACCATTCTGTATAAACTCTAGAGACTGCTTTGCGTGAAACTCCCAGGAGATCAGCAAACTTCCGCAAACTGAAATCCAACAGTCTGACACCAACAACCATGACGTGGTCAAAGTGGATGGTGAGAGTAATGTTGAACTGCTTAGGTGAAGAGAAAAGGTGGTGTACAACCCTATATTTTGTCACACTATACTGCTACTTCATGAAACAATTAGCTCGTTACAGTACAAGCTACATTATTTTGAAACTAGCTCGCTACAGTCACAATACTAGGTTAGTATTAAAGCTAAGCAACTATAGTTATATCCAGAAGATATGTGTTATATGGGAGTCAGAAATATTGACTAATATTGATGTTTTGTCTACAATGTCTATAGGACTGTAAACGTCTGTTCGTTTTAACAGACGTTCTCTCATAATCAACAGCAATAAATGTTATTGGCAGTGAAAATTAAACCAGTTAAAATTATCCCCATTTTCTGAATTTGATATGAATAATCTCTACCACTTCTGAGCTTTTATACAATATACAGTATTCTGTAAACCCTGCTTCAAATTAGGTCTGGGGACTAAGAATTATTTTCATTTGTATACAAATTGTAAAGTAGATGTACATTTCTTTCTTTCTTTTTTTTTTTTTGCACAAAACTATAGCCATCTGTATAATAGGCTTCCTACTATAAAGGTACAACAGTGTCTTAAATGTTCTTCTATAATTATGTTCCTATAGCTAAAGGTACAGAAGACGTCCTCCTGAGGACACTACTCCAGCATTTCTACTCTAAAAGATAATTGTGTAGCAATGCTACCAAGAGATCTGTGTTTAAAAAAAGAAGAAAAAGGATTAATTGCATAGTTCCAAGAAAACTGCAAAGTTTCAAGTGGTGTTAATTGTATTAGCATTTCTATTTCTATAATTTTACATTATATTTGGGAATAATAAAGCATGAAAAACAGCCAATAATGCAAATGCAGTATGATTGAAGAGAGGAAAGTGGCATTATGGGAAATGGAGAATAAACCCAAGGCCAGGCTGTGAGGTGTTTGGAGAGGTTTAGAGAGCCTGTTCCATTCCAGCTCACTGAACCTCTCTGTGTGTTATCTCTCATGTTGTTGTGTTGCTGATGAGTTTGTTATTACATCTTCCTCCCCTGAAAGCATGACTCTGGAGAGCATTACTTCATCATTGCTTTGTTTTAGCCTGAGACCAACGCTGGAGGACTTTATGGATTACTACTCACTAAGAGACTGTGGTTATCCAAACCAATGTGTGTGTCTGTGTGTGTGTGAGAAAGAGAGAGAGAGAGAGAGAGAAAGAGAACAAGAAGAGAAAAAAAAGATGGATGGATGGGTGGTAGAAAGAGAGAGAGAACAAGAAGCAAAAAAATAGATGGATGAATGGGTGGTAGATAGATAAACAGGGAGAGAGAGAACAAGAGAAAAAAATGAGATAGATGGATGGGTGGATAGATAGATAGATAGATAGATAAAACAAGAGAAAAAATGAGATAGATAGATAGATAGATAGATAGATAGATAGATAGATAGATAGATAAATGGATGAATGGATGAATGGATGGATGGATGGATGGGTGGGTGGTAGATAGAGAGAGAAGACAAGAGAAAAAATGAGATAGATAGATAGATAGATAGATAGATAGATAGATAGATAAAGACTGACAGAGAGAGAGAGACAAAAGGAGAAAGAGAGAGATACATAGAGAAAGAAACAGAGACAGACAGACAGATAGACAGACCTTTATAGATATTAGGTGAGAGGATGTGACCAAGCTGTGAGAATCCCAGAGTGTGAGTAAAATTGGGGGATTGTTTATGTGGTGAAGTTTTCTTGTGAGAAGAGGTTTATTCTTCAGTGTGAATGCTTTATATCAGTCAGAGGTAAAGCTGTAATTGTAAGCTTTCTGACACAGAGGGCTTTGTGCTTTACGGTTTATATGACACAAGCTGCAATATCTGTCTTATTAACTTCAGGAGAGAAAAAAACCAAGGCTGGTGAAGGAACAGCTGTTTACAGCTGCTAGAACGTAAGTAAGAATAGGAACTAACCTGTGTTTTGGGTGTTACACAATATTAAACAAAATCATAAATGATAAAAAGTACAATGTGCCATTCTTTAATAAATAAAAAAGAAGAGTTGCTGTGGTGTAAGAGGAGTAAAACACTTCAGGATGGGCGGTTATAGCAAAATATTCAACTTCACAACAACACCCTGTGGTGTTTTATTTCTTAAACATGTCGATTAAATTGCCAAAATCTGCCATGCTTTTGCACATATATATATATATATATATATATTCTTTGGAGTTAAGAGTTAAGAGTTCAAAATGCATCTCTCTGAGTTTAGAATTCAATTAGAAGTCCAAAAGGCATCTAAGGACTGTTAAGATTCATCAGTGAATGAGTTCCTCGGCAACACGCAGTCATTTGGAAACTGGCTTCTCAGCAGTCTGGCATTTTGCCATAAGAGCTCCAGCTAAAATAAGGCTGAGTGTGAAGTGCTTATTGCCAAATGGTGTCAAAAGCGGTCAAGTTTTCAAACTAAAAAAAAAAAAAAACCCTAAAACATGTGCTTGCAAGAGGTTTGGCTTGTGCTCTGAGCAGCAGGTCAGTGCGCATCACTGTACACAGCTCAGACATACCTGCAGCTCATTTCACAGGGAAATGAGGCCAAAAGAATTCACTTCTGCCTTTGTAACAACACAAAAGCTCAAAAAAAAAAGACTGTCATGACAGGAAAGCTCTGATAGAATTACACTCATTACAAAAGCAAGCCTTTTTCCCTTTAAAGTGACCGTTTAAAGTAATGCACAGCAGGTCATTTTAATTGAATGGCGGAATCGGCGTCACAATGACAAAATATTTAGGCCAGCTACTTTGGAGAGAGCTGATGGAAGCTGGAACACAGGAGAGAAAAAAAAGGCTTTTATAGCCATTTTGGGGTCGTCAAATTCATTAGACTCACTGGCTCTCCTCTATCACACACAGGCACACACACACACACACACACAGTAGGCACAGCAGAATTACTGCCATTAGCTAGAAACCTCAAGAAAAAAGTGTCATTAAAGAAAAAGGCTTTTGTGGTGAGCGAGGCTGAATGTGCTCATTTGGAGGATTGTGGTCAGCCTGATCACCATGATGTCATCAGCTCTGATTACAGCGCCAGAAAATTCAAGAAGACTAGTTCGCATAAATGGCAAAATTGTAATTAAAAAGTGTGATAATAGAAGTATGCTGTAAATTTGCATTTTCTATTTCATGATTTGTCTAAACGTGTTTAATTACATCTTAATAAAGTCTACTGATATTACAAGGCAAAATGATAATGGCTGTAATTACGTATGTTAAATAATGTGATACCAATCCATCTGGATGACCATAATAAAAGACTATTCAAGCCCAGTGGGCATCATTTATTTAATATAGCTCCATGGCTGCAAATTTGTCTTTATCTGCACAAGCCAACTTGGTGAGAGTAGGTGTAGTGTTTCTGATGATTTCCTACATACAGTATGTTGTTACAATTCTTAATATCTATGCACACAAAACATATACAGTGGGGTCCAAAAGTCTGAGCGCACTAGTGAAAATGCTTCTATTTTGCACTCTTTTTTCAAAATAACAAATTACAAATTATATTATTGACAACAACTCGAGTGAAAAGTCGAATCTTTGAAATATTTACATGAATTTCAGAGTTTTTTAGCATTTGGTTTGTCCCCTTTTTGCTTTAATGACAGTGTGCGCTCGAGCTGGCATGGAATCGACAAGTTTGTGCAAAACCTTATCATCCATTTTAGATCAAATCCATCAGAGTATCATCTGATGACACGCTTCAGTAGAAGAGATTAGACATGAGGAAAATCTGACCTTTTGTACAAAGCCATTAACATGCTTAATATCACACATTTGCTTACATTTAAATAGAGACTTAGAAATAGTGCAGAATCTTGAGTATTAGATATTCAAGATTTTGAACATTTACTTTGTTTGTTTTAAATATTTCAAAATTCTAAAACCTTCTGTTCATTTCCAATTTTAAAAGAAAAAAAAAATCCCAGATTTTCATTGTGGTCACAGACTTTTGGACTCCACTGTATATATACTGTGGAGTATATAAAATAAAATAAATAATAAGTTAAAATAAAATAAATAAAAGTTGTACAGGTAACACAAGATAATGAGTATTTATGTCTCTTATACAAAATAGTCAGTCTGTAAAGATACCATACATACATGTGATATAACAGATATAGTTACAGATACAGTGTGCATAATTTGACCTACCACATTTCCCACAATGCATTCAAAGTCTAAGTGCAAAAAACTCCAGAGTAAAATGAATGGAATTTAATACTATTGTAACCACAACTCACATAAATCCATCAGCTCACGCAGTAATGGTGAGGAAAAGCTCTCTTGGTTACGACTGGGGTGATAAAGAATTAATTGTATGTATATTGTTTGGTTTTTCGGTAAATGCCATTTTCTTCTTCTTTCAGTGATTATGCATATGGTGTAAAAATCTCAGTGCAAAAAAACAAAAACAAAACAAAAAAAATGACATCTTAGCAATGGAAATACAAATAAGTGTTTGTTGAACATCTCGTTCCAGATTTATTCCTTCCTTTGCTGTATCTTGTCGGCTTTATCTAGTTTTTCCTATTATAAGATTACAATAAACCAAATATAAGATTATTAACCCTATTTATAGACATTTACTCATTAAACCTTCTTATTGTATTGGCATATAATTCTGCTTCCTTCTAGAAATAAATACTTAAAATGAAATTAGTAAAAAATGTCTTGAAATAGATTTTAATAATGTTATATTTGGTTTATTATAATCTCATAATAGGAAGTACCAGATAAATGTGGCTAAATTTCAGATTTTTCATCTTGCTAAGGTGTCATTTTTTGCAGCGATCTTTTTTGCAGTGATCTCTTGTAAAAATTTTTGGAGAAAGTATTAATTAACAGTTAATACTTTGCGAATGATTTTATGTATATGTTGCTTATTTGCACATGTTCACAATTTAAGAATCATTTCCTACAGAAGTCACTGTACAAACTTCATTTATCAATCAAAGTTGTGTGTAAATGCTTTCGCTGGCCAAACTGAACTAAAAACACCTATCAGATTTATAACATTTTCAGTAACGCTAATTTTCTTCGTGCACACGTGTGTATGTAGATAATTGCCAATAAGTGCATTCAAGTCACAGCTGATTTACATTTAGTGACTCAAAAGCTAAAGTTCAGAGAGAGCTGAAAATGACAAAGTGATGACCAAACTGTGAAAGAGCGCCTCCTAAATGTAATGTA
The DNA here is from genome assembly GCF_027358585.1 of Pangasianodon hypophthalmus. Classification (NCBI taxonomy): domain Eukaryota; kingdom Metazoa; phylum Chordata; class Actinopteri; order Siluriformes; family Pangasiidae; genus Pangasianodon; species Pangasianodon hypophthalmus. The sequence goes on along the minus strand of NC_069710.1, from coordinate 30,578,406 downwards.
TGCTAAATATTCCAGTAATGCAGCTCAGCTACTGCAGCGCGTCAGCTACTATAGCAACACTGCATGCAGTAGTAGTCAGTATTGGAGATCGAGTGAAAAATAATTCTTCTAAACGTGGACATACAATAACACAAAGTAGAGACAATTATTAAACTGAATCATTTAACAGAAAAGATGGGGACATGACTCGACTCACTGAAGAGACTCAAATATTTCGACTCTTGTTTACACTAGACTTCGAAACGGTTAATTCCACACCATCCAAGTAAAACATTTATCTACTTCATAAATCTTTGGAAAGGTATTGGAGGCACAAGCTCCTCTCGACCTCTGAGGCTCTGAGGTGAAATTGGATCAGGCTAATAATCAGGCCCATCTGGCCCTTGGTGTCCAGAAGAAAGCCTTTTTGGAGAAAGGCCAGATCAGATCGTCCCGGGTCTTACAGCAGCACCAGGGACGTCTCTGATGTGTCCAGGACGGACGCTGCTTTCACCTGTCCATTAGCAAGCTTAATGCGCTCAGATTAATCCGCTGCTCCTTGATATGATAAGATGATGGGAGCTCAGCTGGGACACATTACTGAGGAGAGATTTCATTATGGGCTGTGGTTTATCCTGCAGTCATCGTCACTACATCTTCCTCCATGTTAAGGCTACACCTGTCGCTCTGAGATCTCTCTGGCTGTAGATGCCAAATGAAATGACTATTTGGAATGAACATAACTCCAAAGCCAACATTTTACCGAAAAAAGATCGCAAATTAGTAATGAACTGATGAAAAAAAAATGTTTTCCCTACACTACTAGCAATTATATTTGGCAGCTTCAAGTTCACTAGCATAAAAATCACTCTTTAGGGCCCTTTGGAAGCAAAGACTTATTATCACATTACTTTTGGATAACACTATGTATGGATGCTGTTAGCATGTCTCCCTCCATTAATGAAGTACATGAAACAAAGCTGGCAACCAAATTTGTAAAAAAAAAAAAAAAATGTGCATGTGGAAGGGAAAATGGTACAACTGTAGACCCACAAAACAGTGAATATTATACTTTGTACTTCAAAATTCTTAAGAAAATATGCAGAAACAAAGTAAGAATGTAACAAGTAAGGGAAAAAAAAACGCTTGGGGGCATGCTGTTACAGGAAAATACTCAACACTAGCGTGGAGTGATGAAGTGGAGTTACTGTTATCACCCTCACCTGTCCCATTATTTGATTATTTTCCTACAACAGCACTTCCCAAAGGTTTTCTTCCTCTTACTGTATACCATAGCATCCCTTTTTTTTATCCATTTTCAGTTACATGTAATATTGTGGAACCTCCGTGAAGCACGTTAGTTTCTGTTCTCACTTACGTTATAGCAGCTGCATATAAACAGTCGTTCCATCACCAGCCTCTCTTTTTTCTCTCTCTTGAAGTTAATAAGACAAAAAAAGAAACTGCAAAGTGTAAATTCCTCTGTCCTGAAGACTTTCCAATGGCGAAAAACTCACTGACAGTTACAAAGCTCTAACACTGGAGACTCCTTCCATAAATGTCAAAACTCTCATTACAGAAAATGTCACCGTATCAGTGATTATTTGTTTTCTTTGTTAACAACTCCATTTATTATTATTAGCCTTAGATTATGTGGAGCATCCGCCGCACAGCCCAGGATGAGCTGTTACTATAGAAACGATAATATATTAGAATATGCACATTAATATAAACCTGTGATTATCAGCTGCTGTTATAGAACATTAATTAACAGCTTCTGACCAATCAGAATCAAGAATTCAACACTGCTGTGGTACAACTAAAAATATAGAATTATGCAGCTTGGTCCTGAAATGAGAAAAGAACATGCTAGAAAACTTAACTTGGAGTTCATTTTAATTTAGTTGCCTACTTCTGAGACTGAAGGGACTAATCACGGTAATTCTTTAATCATCCCAGTCTTATACCATAAAAATACAAATAATACCATATAATAATACCATATAAATACAAATAAGAACTCCTATTAGTTTTTTTGTTTACTTTTTCCCCCTAGAATCTCTCGTTATAGAGCTGCATCACTATTCACATATTCATATTTATGTAAGGAGCTCAAGGGCACTTGCTATTTTTATGAGCCATTACACAGAACAGTTGCTAATGCAGCTGTTTATTCGAACAATTACACGTATCTTTATTCCTCATTTATATTTTTACACTTGTGTATTGTATAGGTTTAGCTTTTATCTTAGATTGAATAATAAAAAAACAGCAGTCTAAAATACAAACATTTAACCTGCTGTGTATTTCACACACACACACACACACACACACACACCACAAAATAAGGATCTTACTGTGATATTTGTCATTAAACAAACACATTACGTGTCTCTTTATTGTGCAGAAGAAAATGAAATGAAAATCTGATGATCACATGACTTACTTACTGATATTCTCTCCACTGAAATGGCACATCTCTTTCTTACACACACACACTTATGTACACACTCTTCTCTTTCACACACACACACACTTATGTACACACTCTAGGACGTACACTATGTTGGAGTGAAGATGAAGACATACCTGAACATAGACAGCACCTCGAGATCCAAATCTCACATCGTGGAAGAGCAAAAAAATTCAACACCACAATAAACCAGTAACTGTAGATTAGCACTAAAGTGAGTGGGACACTCTTTATCAATTAATTCGTTTTATTATTATTTGGTTCATTCATTAAATCTCCTAAATAGCTAAAGAGAAAGCTTTTTTCTGAAGACGATTCCCGTTATGTAATGTAAAATAAGAAATAAATGGACAAAAGTGTTTACTTAGATGGCTCTAAAAGCATGAAATGTGTTACAACCTCCAACTTTTAGCAGTGCTCTCTCTTTTAGAGTACATTTTATCACCAGCCACCCACACTCCAACTGCGCATACACACACACACACACACACACACACACACACACACACACTTTATCTTGGCTACTTTCTACAGAGAATTAAGCATCTAAGCAAAAGAAATAGCCAGTTTTTCCCATAGATGCTGGCGTGGTTTGATCAATTTGTTTACTGTGATCTTTATAATGAGTTGTGTATCTTCATTAAATGAACATTTTAACATTTTTATACCATGGAAAGTCATTTCTTACTGGCTGGCAGATGTCCATTATTATCTTATATCAGGTTTCCTGTAACGTATGCTAGGAATAGCTCCGTCAGCTAGCATAGCTACCTAATAACTAAAACTGTGAACTTAGCTAGCTAGCGTGTAGCTGGTAATGCTTGTGTAAAGACAATGTAACAATGAATGGCAGTCAAAACAAGGCCATTTCCACTGAAACTTATTTTCACTGAAACTTATTTAGTTATAGATGTTATTTTTTCCTCCATGTGTTTAATAGCAGACTGCGGGACTTACTTAGATCCCGATTAAAGCTAGTTTGTGAAATTGAACAAGCAGTTAGTGGGGGTGTTGCGGGTGAGCTACAAAGAATAACTGTAATTTGATCAAAGAGCGTTTATGAATTTGTATTTTTAACATGGGAAGGCACATGCTCACTTTTGAAGTGGTTAAAGTCATGAGAACAGAGTTACTGGGTGTAGACATAGCTCCATTACCTCCATAGCATAGCTAGCTAAGATTCAAAATTCAAGAATTTATTGTCATATACACAGTGAAACAAGCAGTTATGCGGTACAATGGAATTCATACTCTGCATTCTTTTCAGTCATCACCGATACAATACAGAAAGTGTTATAAATTACACTGCAGGATGATGTAGGATATATGAATGAGACTAACAGTTTAGCTAGCTAGCACATAGCTGTTAAGTCTTTTATAAAGACAAGCAGCCTCATTCATCAATCTTTGAGTTAAGTTGCCTGTAAATGTTATTTACATAAGCCAAACCAAACAAAAAAATTACACCGTATTTACAAACGCTTGGTAAATGCTGATTTTCTTCAAATTTGCTTGTGTATGTTGATAAATGGCAGTCACCCTAAGGACATCGTGCTAACTCTTCCAGTAATATTAATTAATATTAATTCTGCCATTTGCTACGGCTCCCTTCTGTACAGACACGCCATCCATCTTTTATATGGCATCTTAATTGAACAGCTAGCCTTATTTGTCTCTTATACATGCTTTCCCCCTCTCTCTCTCTCTCTCTCTCTCAAAAAAAAAAATATATATACCCTCCTTTAATTCTGTTTTTTTTTTTTATCAGGACCTAAATAACAAATAATTATGTGGACCTCACCACTACAACAACACAACACAACAACAAAAACACAACAGCTTTCAATGTAGTAATTTTTTCCCAAAAAAGCATTCCAAAAAAAAGCATCCATTGTACTCAAAAGTCGGATATTCCTTATACTTCCGATTTCCAATCTGAATGTGTTCCTGTGTTCCCATGGGGAAAATATGCATTTTAGACATAATATTTAACCATCCACATGCACAATTTGCCTCATATGTTCATACTGCTGCTCAGGAGTGCAATAGAGTTTTGTTGTGTAGAATTTATATTTTAGAAAATGGTAGTTTGTTTACTGTATTGATTCATGTATAGTCTATTGTTTTGTATTTATTGTATTTATTCACTTTGCACTGTCACTGTGTTACTGATCCTTTATTGTTTCATGTTAAGTGTAGTAGCCTGATTCTGGGGAACTATATGTATTTCCTAACAGTACATCTCTCTGTGATAAGACAAATGAAACACCTTCATCTGAACTGATTCATTAATTCAATTCCAAAAGTAATCACTCACTGCCAACAGCTTTAGACATTACTTAGGAAATTTAAAGTAATAACCAATCATGAGGAGAGCAGCTACAAGTCACAGCGCCTGTCTAACCTGAAGAAGAAGAAGCACAATAATGGCCAAGGAAGAAATCCCCAAAAAGAAGTGAAAAAGAAAGAAGCAAAATGTCATTGAAACTTGTTAAGGAAGAAATCTGCATTCGATTTAATTTCAGACTGTCACATGCTGCTTCTACAAGCTTGTCATGAAGAACAACCACTGCTTACATCTGCAAGGTCAAATACAAAGTACTGCTGGAAGAACCCTGTAAGGTGTCTGGTTTTGGCATGTTGAATAGTTGGCAAGCTAATTTAAGGTTTTTTTTTAGCATTCATGATGAGTGCTGCCTTATTGACTGTGATGTCGCTTGGGTTTAAGTTGGCGAACTTGGGAAACTCAGGATCTTAGTTCACTGAAATTATGACTTCAAATTTATTGGTCACATAATCAACCATACACAGTATGATGTGCAGTGAAATGTTTTTTTCAGCTGTCCCTGACATAAAAGTAGAATTTACATAAACCATAATTTACTTCTGTACAGGTAGGAAAGGAAAAATATGAAACTATGATATAAGGGATACAAAGATTGGTGGGAGAAGCAGTACTGCTGCATTTGGAATAAGGTGCAGATACGTGCCATTGTTTGTGCAGTATACACTGTGTAGTATATTCTGTGCAACATCAGGCTGAGGTAGTGGGTTTTGTGCAAACAAGTCCAAGCTATAGTCCTGTGTGTTGTCCTGGTTGAGGGCCTGAATGTCCTGAGGGAAGAAGCTTCTTCTTATTCTCTCTGTGTTGGCCTTCAGGGAGCAGAAGCGCTTCCCTGACCACAACAGAAAGAAGAGAGTCCATTGTTCAGATGCCTGAGGTCCTTCATTATCATCTTGGCCTTGGTCCAGCACCACTTGCTGTAGATAGACTGCAGGCCAGGGAGCTCAGTGTGGACGGTTCACTTAGCTGCTCACACCAACCTCAGGAGAGCCCGCCAAACCAGCTGCATGGTGCTGTTTCCAAACCAGGCCGTGATGGTTCCCATCACAATGCTCTCGGTGGTGCAGGTATAAAAGTTCCTTAGTACCTTAGAGGGCAGTTTAAAGTACCTTAAGCGTATAAGGTGGTAAAGACACTGACAGGCCTTCTACAGCAGGGTGCTAATGTGACAGGCTCATGACAGGCCCTGCGTGATGTGAACACCATGGTATTTGTCCACTCTCTCTACTGGGGCCCTGTTGATCTTAAGGGGGTGGTAGCTCCTCTCCTGCTTTGTGCTTTGTGCTGAAGTCCACTATCAACTCCTTTATCTTGCTGATGTTCAGGAGGAAGTTGTTCTCCTGGATCCAGTTCTCCAGGCTTTTAAACTCCCCTAGGTAGGGCTTCTCGCCATTATCAGATATCAGGCCCATCACAATCCAGTCGTGGCCTAATGGATAGAGAGTCGGACTTGCAACCCGAAGGTGAACCTGAAGGTTGTGGGTTCAAGTCTCAGGTCCGGCAGGGATTGTAGGTGGGGGGAGTGAATGACCAGCGCTCTCTTCTACCCTCTATACCACGACTGAGGTGAGACCCTTGAGCAAGGCACCGAACCCCCAACTGCTCCCCGGGCGCCGCAGCAAAAAAGGCTGCCCACTGCTCCGGGTGTGTGTTCACAGTGTGTGTTTGTGTTCACTACTGTGTGTGTGCACTTGGATGGGTTAAATGCAGAGCACAAATTCCGAGTATGGGTCACCATATTTGTCCATAATTCACTTCACTTCGTCAACAAACTTGACAATGGTGGTAGAGCTGAAAGTGGCCACACAGTCATATGTGTACAGTGAGTACAGCAGGGGGCTCAGGACACAACCCTGGGGGGCTCCAATGCTGAGGGTGAGGGAGGATGAGACATGTCTGCCCACTGTTCCATTGTATGTATGTATGTATGTGTACTTTCCTAAGTTTCAATATGAAGGAATGCAGAACAGTTAATGATAGTCCATTGATATTTTGGTTTGGGGGTGGGGCATTTTCCCCCATTTTCAGATGCACTGCCCACAAGCTTCAAAGCATCTGATCAAAGGTGTACACTTTTCAGGCCACAAGCTTCAGGATCTTGAAGGTTGCAATCTGACAGACCTCCATGTACATGATACACACTTCTGTGTGCTGGGTTCCAGCAATAAAAACTAAGAAGATATAGCCACTGGACTGGAAACAGTTTTAAAAAATCTTTAAAAATTCTAAAGAGCTTTGTTAATGAGATAATTTCACATATTTGCAGTGGGAAGGTTTTTGTTTGATCGTCTGCCATGACAAATTGAACGTAGGCGGTTCCTGGCCATATTCATTAACGAAAATGGACCAGACTCTCATGTGAATGCTTGTGAGACTAGAGGAAGCAGAGGAAATGAGTGAAATAAAATAATGTGTTTGCTATTTTCATATTCAGTTATAAGCAAACCTAAAAAAATATTCAAAGCCTGGTAAGTAATCATGGTTTAAAATATATAAGATAAAGCCTGCTTTGTATTCTTTGCCTGTGTGTTGCTTGTTATTTTTATATCATCTTATTTAATACACAGTGAAATAACATTACACAGAAAATACACATAAATTACACAGTCTGGAACCCACTTCAAATATATTATGGGTCTTTGTATGTTGTGTTCCTTCTTTTTTTCATTTCGAAATAAAATTAGAGTAACACACTAAAATAGGATGTGAACTCCTTCTTTTTAAATAAAATTATTTAAAAAAAAATCAAATATTGACTCATTTTAATTGTTTCTACCAGTTTCACCACACAATCTCACACTAGAAATCAAATATCTGCAAATCCAAAAGTGTAGAAATGTCACCGCAGTACAATCAGCGTGAACAGAGTCGACCTGAAAGTACAAGTACAGACTATTCTCTGCTGAAGTTAAGTTGTGTAACCCTGGAACCTTGTTGTGTTTTCAGAAATGTTGTGATGAAAATGGGATCAATATATGCATGAAATAAATTTTGTATGATTTATGTAAATATGATCAAATTGCAGCACCTGGAAAAATCTGCTAATCTTACTCAGCATTGTATTCAATTATTTTATTCAATTATTTTATTTGTCATCTTGCTTTTTTTTCTAAAGCACATACTTGTGGCTTAGCCAGAAATTAATTTCTGTGGTAAATGTGATGTGCTGATGTATGCTGCGTAGATGCCTTATCTTATAAAACCAGATCTACTCATTTCTCTCCTGCAGTAACATCTCTAATACTTCACCTCGATATATCTACAATTTATCTAGAACAGTGTTGGTCCATTAAGTCAGTTTTGTCATGGTGCTGTGCAGTTTGTTCTTAATTCTCAAAAAAAATTCTCTCCACATCAGCGGTGGTTGCAGAAAATGCTGTGTGAATACAGAGAAGTTTAAAAAACTTAAAGATAGAAAGATAGAAATTTTTAGCACATTAAATGCAGTTTAGTGTCACTGATTTTATTGCTTTTTTTTACATTGAGTTTAACATTTGACACATATAGTATATAATCAGCTGTGCTGTATCTGTATAACACCCATGAAGAGGCATTTGGAAGTATCCTAACATATTTGACACCCAAAATCCGTCCTTTGACTACACTTCTGGCAAATAGTGATCCATATTAATGTGACAATTCCTGGGGAGTCAGATGCAAGTGCGGATAAACTTCATTAAATGAAACACTAACAAACCAAACTAAAGGCAGGGAGAGAACTAAAACTAGGAAAACAAAAGGAAAGAACCAGACAAAGGCAAGATGAGGCACAGCTAGGAAACCATGACAGAACTGCAAACTAGTCATGATAATACAACGCTTAGAAAGGAAAGTGACAAAAGACAGAACTTCCATCCATATTCTGTACTGCTTATGCTAAACAGGGTCGTGGGGAGCCTGGAGCCTATCCCAGGCAACTCAGGGCCACCCTAGACGGGGTGTCAATCCATCACAGGGCACAATCACACATTATAGACAATTTGGAAGTACCAGTCAGCCTACAACACATCTTTGGACTTGGGAAGGAAACCCCCGAAGCACAGTGAGAACATACAAACCCCACACACACAGGGCGGAGGCAGGATTCAAACTCCTTAGCTTGGTGGTACAAGGCAACAGTGCTAACCACTAAGCCATTGTGCCCTCCTAAGATAGAACTTATATATGTTAACTAATCAGAGGGAACACAAAACAGGTGCACACACAGACAGGAAGCGAGCCAGGCAACAAAAGAAGAAATTCAAAATGTGAGCAATAGTGCCCTCTGGCGGTCTGGAGGGAATTGTCCACGGTGGACGTGACAGTTAGCAGTAAATCCCGCACTAACACCAATCTACCCTTTAATCTACCCTTCTTGCTACTAGCTATTCAGTAATTATAGCTGATACACATCCAGACTGTTTAGTTTCGTTGATTAAATTTTAAAATTAATCTGAAATGATGAAAAACAAGCAATGGACAAATATGAGAGCTTTTTTTTTGAATATTTATTGGGTTTTTTTTTCGCCTTCATTTCGGAGCAAAAAGAAAAAAAAAGAATGAACGCAACTCACCTAGACCGTCATGTTGTTATATCGAGTCTTCTTACTAAATCAACAGAGAAAGATTATTTTCTGTTCTATGCGATCAATCTCGCAGGTCAGTCTTGCAGATGTTCAGAAGTTGGTTGCTGCTTAAGACGAGTCTACACACAACACTAGTCAGCCCATGTGTGTCATTTCTCCTCAGCAGGAACAGAAGGTGTGTAGGGCTTTAGCAATGTGTGTGAAGTAGTCTTGGGTGTGGAGAACATCTGGCCCACTGTATCTGAGATAGTATGTTAGCAGCAGCTGTGAGGATAAATACAGATAGATACTGCAGCATGTGAGGGTCAGACAGTTGAGAGTGCACTGTAAAGTTAAACTCAACAGTTTTTTCATCTAGAAACTTTTAAATGAGCTTCATGAAGCTGAATTGTTTAAAAGTGCTCCCAAAGCGATTATCTTCTTGTTTAAGAACTCATTTAAAACTTTTAAATGTGATAATTGAGAAAATAAAGGGTTTTTTTTCTCTTCTAGTGTGGCCTGTGTGAGGCAGTGATTCTCAGTCGTAGTCCTCAGGCGCCTCTGTGCCGCGGTGGTTTGTGAATTCCCAGCGCTAATACACCTTTAATAGAGCTAATTCAGCTCATAAACATCTGCTTCATTAGCACAGTACAGGAGGGAAAAGCAAGTGAGTGTATGGCCACTTTTTAATTTATGTTCACTGTAACAAATGTAGTTTGTTGCGTTCCCTATTTTTCCATCCATAGATCCCATTTAAAGCTAATTCGTGTGTGCAGTCTGATAGATTAAACATGATGTACAAAGAATAACTATAGAAGACTTTGCATGCAACGCAGATGGCGGCAACAATATTCAAATGAAGTTTGTGAATACTGTAAATAGAAAAATGAAACTGAAACACGTGAACAAAACTGAAAAACGTGTATGTTTGATTACAAATCAAGTGTAATGCAGGTTAGAGGCAGTGTGATGCAAAATAATGTCCACACGAGTGTGTGTGTGTGTTCTGTTCATACCGTAAACAAAGAAAACCTTTTGAAGGCTTTTTATATGTACAAAACCACTGCCATTTTCTTCTGTATGAATCAAGGATTGATTGGGATCAGACATGGAGGTGACAGCAGGACTACCAAAGTATCACATTTAGCAATCTGCTTTAATTAAAGTGTGTTTTACAAACACTGTTTTAGTGTAGTAGTTTATGTGTGGCAATGGTGACTAGTTCTATCTCACTTTTTTTTAAACAGTGGAAGGGCTGAGAATGAACAGATCATGTGGTTAGATGCGGCAGGATGCAAGTGTGTAAACACAACCATAGTCGGTGTTCGCTATGGAAGGCAGGAAGGTTTAACACAGGATATTCCATGACTGAAAGTGAAAACAGCACGGCACAGTAAGGCACAAAATCAAAAAAAAAAAAAAAGATTGTGAAACATGGAGAAAGCAATGCTTAGATTTAGTGATACTGGTGCACAATAAGCCTTTGCAATGGGGCAATGAAATGGCAGGGTATACGGTACATAGACAAACTAATTAAAGGCTCAACACAAAACAGATGGACACAATCGGATAACAAGCACAGTGCTGGAGACAGGACAGAGCCAAACACACACGATGAGAAACGCAGTGTTCGTCTCACTGAGAAATGAACCCTAGGCAGCTTGAAAAGCCAAGATTACAGTCTCTGACAGTGGTTTTTTTTTTTTTTTTGGTGTTTGTTTGATAAAATCTCCAACATCATGAATGGAACAGTACAACTGAGTTAATCTGATCTGGCCAAGCTTCACCGACAAAACACACGGCCCAACAGGGTTAGTAATCCGCTATGTGATAGTAAGCAAGTAATGTAATGTCATGAGCCCACTGCACCAAGTGAATGTAAGATGATTTATAATGAATACCTGTAAATGATATCACATGCAAGTTAGGTGGAAAAATATTTAAATATGGTTTATGTTAGCCTAATTAAAGCCTAATTAAAACCTCTGTGACCCTGACCAGGCAGTTAAGAATGCTGTAATGCTGTCCCACATGTAAAAAACACAGTCTTCATTTGTTACACGAGCTTCATATCTGGCAGCTCATGCTCGCCTGCATGGAATTAAAAACCTCTTCCTTAAAAGACTTTTGTGTTGTATGGTGTGGGCTCCCAGTCCTGATACACACCTGTAGTCTCAACCAGTTGTCCTGTGAACCTTTCTGTTAAGCTTGATATTAAAAAAAAAAATTATAAAAACAATAAAAAAAATGATAGTGCACCCCACATACTGTGTTTGTATGTGTTTTGAACACATGATCTGTTTAATCTGAATAATGTATTCACACTGGGTTACTTCCCTATCATGATTTATACCTAGTGCCCTAAAAAGGCAGGCAAGTAGGGGTTTAAAGATACACTCCGGTCATGAATCGATTCGAATCTATTCACGATACTGCATTCACAATTCGATTTAATTTGATTTTTAGAAAATCTGGAACAAAATTTGATAGAAGAAAATTTAAGACTCAAAAGACTCCTTTTTTTTCTGTATAAAACTAGATAAATAAAAAATGGCTATGAATAGTGGTTTAATATATTAAACAAAATGTACTAGAAGTTCATCAAATCTTAAAAATAAATAAATTTTTAAATTCTCCCCAAACTTTTGATTGAAGATGTGCAGTGTCTAAGCCAGGTACGACTGAAACACGAGCTCTTTCTCAGGCACTGTAGATCACAGAGGCGTGTAGATGGCATTGTTTGAAAGCTACTGAAGAGCTCTTTGTAACTGTTATGGTCATGTGACTGTATACCGTATAATATGTGTTGCTCATTACAATCGTGAACTATTGGGCTATCGGATGATCTGGCAGGCTCGCCACGAAAGAATGCCATCACGTGACCAGCGTGATCTCTATACAGTTTAACTCTATGGGTTGAGCAGATTGCATGCAGATTGTTCAAACAGTGCAACTGCATGAGATGAACAATTAATAGAATACTGATATTGCTGATAATACTAATAATTTTCCACGATGCACATCGCAATGCATCATGTCATGATGTATCATCACACCCCTACAGGCAAGCTGAATTTTTATCTAATTAACCACACACTCATACTTTGTTTGATAAAATCTCCAGCACCATACAAAAGTACAACCTGTTGATCTGATCTTGCCAAGCTTCACTTCACTTGATTGCTAAGCAAAACTTACAGCCCTAAATGGTTAATAACTCACTGTGTAGTAGGCAGCAATTGAACGCCATGGGCCAGGTGCAACAGCTGAACATACTGTAAGTTCGATCCTAAATCATACGCTGAGAGGAGCTGCTTTAAAACTAGACTTGTTGAGACACAGCGAAGTGGTTAATGTTCGTCTTCAGTGTAACATATTTACTTATTTACTATATATACATACACACACAATATATATATTTACAAATTATATTTTAATTGTAGATAAATGAAGAAAATCAAGAAAGGCATGTGCTTTACAATAAAGTAGTGACTCAATTTTCCCTGTATTTATAAAAAAAAAAAAAAAACAGCAGTAAAAAAGTAACAAAAACCTGCAAACAGAATCTGTGTTTGAATATGCTGAAGGACAGAATAATGTTACATTAATGGCAATTTTTTAAATATTTTATGATGCCAATATCTCTGTTTGATGACATTTTGCACTACCTGAGGAAAGAGCTTGCTAGGCTCTCTGATATACAAATAGCCCATTTATAGTGCTATAATCCCTTCTGTTATACATTTTCCATTACAGAAACCGTAGTACAGTGAGGTGATCATAGACCATCACCATCCACGTGAACAAAATGTAAGGACAACAGGATACTCTATGCATGGCAGCATGCATTTCGAACAGAACGAATGGGCTGCTTTATTTATGGAAAAAGTTATAGTTATAACTAGCTACACTGAAACTATGTAACTATGTAACTCACAGACTCTGCGAGAATGTGAGACTCCGTATGCGGGAGAGTTAATGACAAAATTCACAATCCAAAAACACGACATGAAACAGGCCAATTGTGCAAAAAAAAAAGAAAAAAAAAGCACAATTTCAAAAGAATAGTCAAAAGGCAGAGTAAGGATTTCTGCTCACCAGTGTAGCTTTTTAAACTAGCTGGAACCCAACATACATTCCTGAGGCAATTTTTACATTTAGCAAACCACATTGTGGGTGCTTAATTAACCCATTTGCATCGACTGTCCTGTATTTTCAGGTAGAAACACTTTTTGAGAAAATTGCATATTCATTACTTCAAATGCACAAAACAGGTAGACACAATCCTCATCAGGGACCCATTTTCGTAGGGATTATCAAGTTTACACACACAAAACATGAATAAATCAGCGTCTGAGAGAAAAGATTGAGCTTCCTGTGTCTGCATAGTGATGAAGAATCTGCAGTGAAGAGGAAAGAATTGTCGGATGGACTGATGGCGCTGCTCATTTACTCAAGGACAAGACCCTCCTTAATGAGCAGGTCAGGGTTCCCACCTGCTTTTCTTCTGATAAATGAGTGTAAAAGAGAGAGACAGCTATTATTCCCTCCTTCATGATAGATTTATTCCGTAATCAGCACCTGAAGGAGCCTCTCTCGAATCAAATTCAGTGTCATACAGTCCATAGTTCCCATCACTATAATGCAATACATCCAAGTATGTAAATGACCCCAATTTACACAGCACTATGGCCCATTAGGAAAGCGCACACTCTCTCAGACTGCTGTTCCCACACACACACACACGCACACACACCACACACACTGAGAGTGTTATAAAGAAGAACAGGCTGAAACTGATACTCTTGAATCAGCCCAAATGTGGGTGGTCTTCCAGAAAAAACAAGCAAAGCTCAGCGAGCTCATCGTGATACTGGATGTAGCAGGAGTCTGAAATGTATACTGTTGAATTTTAAAGGTTATATAAGATATTGTGTGTTTGTGTGTGTGTGTGTGTGTGTGTGTAGCCCAAAGAGATGATCATATCATCTCAGAGATCTGAGAAGCCGGAGGAAACAGCAGACAGCAACCCTGCAGTGAACGTTTCCGCAATCAAATACACACTTCAAATAAGACCCAAAGACCACTTCAGGTCAGGGGATATGATACAAGTGGAGAAAGACACTGCACAAAGTATGGACATTTATTATGTCCAGTTAGGAGCAATATTTCTGATGTGTGTTTTCAAAATGAAAAATGTTATTTGGTCATTTTTTCATGGTGTTCATAGAGAAATTGGTTTGCATTTTTTCTTTTCTTTTTTTTTTATATTAAATTGAATTAAAATTTTAAATGTATTTATTTCATTTTAGACCACCGTCTTTATATAAACGCACTCACATTTAAGCCAGAAAAAAAAAACCAGGGATAGAAAATATGGACTGAAGAAAAAAATTATGTTTTTTTCTGCTATGCTGTCAAATAATAATCACATTAATCACTGAAATATCTATCAGCTTATAAAATAGCACTTGATCCAGCACATCCTATTATTTTGCATTATATTTATTTATTTTTTATTGCGTGTGAGAGTTACCTAATTGTGCACAAAACTTCATGAAGCGACGAGATACTAAATCGAGATCATGAAATTGTAATGTGTGCATACATTATTTTTTTTTAGCAGACTGTAACTATTTTGAATTGTTGAATTAATAAATTAACGGTAATGTTTCTATTAATTCGATGAGCTCCCCTGTAAAAAAAACTGTGTTGATGGTTTGAAGGATAAAATTCTACATCTCACTTTAAGTTCCTTCATAACTTAATTCATAAAATATTCAGCCCTTAAGATAAGCAACATCTTAGATTAAGGTGCTGTCTTTTCAGACAGTACTAGTAATTAATGAATTGATTAATAGTGTCATATTTATGTATGCAATATGGCCTTTCATTGTTAAACATACATTTTAGAGTAATTTATTATGGTTACGTTAACTCTGAATATGACCCAAACTTCTGATTGACACTTCTGAGTGAAAAAAAAGTTATAACAATCATTTATAACCTAAATGTGTCATGTGTTCATCCACTGTATCATGCACTGATTATAACACATTATAATCAAGTGACACTACAGAAAGCTAGAAGATGTGAGTCTCAAGTTTCTCTGGGTGTCTGCTAGCCAGTCTGTCCATGTCAGCATGTAAACTGCCTCAGATTGAGGCGTCCAGAAAGAGAGCTGAACTGCTCAAACTTCAGGTGGTCTTTGACCCTCACATCCAAAGTTGCCCTCTCTGTAGAAGCCAGAAAACTCAGCTTGTCTTTCATATTGCCTCCAGGCAAGAGAGAGAGAGAGAGAAAGAGAGAGAGAGAGATTTCTGGGAGTTGGATACATTTCTGGGAAAATGAAATTGGAAAAAAAATTAAACTAATATTATCTGAAAAGAAGGATAACTGTATTATTTGATCATGTCTGAGCACAGAGAAAAGTATTATTGCTTTACCAGTCTATAAACATTGTTGTGTGACGTTATAAGATAAAAGATTCGTGCTGCGCCGTAGCGTCATCATGACCTATCAGACTGACAAGCTGTCAAAATGCATCATCATGCTCGTTTCTCCGACACAAACACACATATCTATACAACACTAGCTAGTAAACGAACAGCAAAAATCAAAGCAGATGTCTTTCTACTAGTGCTATTATCTCCTACTAGCAAAAAAAAACATACTCTATTGGACAGGATCTTTCATGGATTATGTCAGAAAGTCAAGACAAAGGCATTTGATTGGGGATTGGCTTGGTTGTTCGACAGGAGGAATACAGTATAAGCTGCTGCTGATCTTTAAGATAACTTCCTTCCCCCTAGGGGTCCTCAGTAGTCAGCTCCACTTTTGTGATGCCCCAGTTGTTGGCTATGAAGATTGCTTTGGCTCTGATAATCACTTACTTTTCAAACTCATTGTTGTTGCCAAATGTTTGCATGTTTGCATAATCTATCAAAATGACAAATCCAAAAATATCTCCACCCTGAAACCCATTAAATATGAATATATTGAAATATTTGTGATGCGATTATTGATTGTAGTGCTAATTTGTATTTTCATTATTTCTCGGAGACAAAAAAATTACAACAATCTCATCCATAATCAGGTTTCGATGTTAGCCCCTGCTTTTCTTCTTTCCAGCAATGTCATATGAATGATAAATCCAGACTAGAGTTAGTGTAGACACTGGTGCAATCACTGGGGTCCCAGAATGCAATGCAGTTATACAATGTGGAGTCAGCGATCTACAAGATGACACGAAAGCAATGATGTTGATCCTGGTATTAAGATGAAAGTTGTAGCTTTTGGAAGCTGATCTATTTGAGCAGAGTGTACAGATGAGGAGATCAGAGAGCTGGGCAGACTGAAGGACTAAAGTGCTGCTGCAGCGCTCTCTGCAGGTAGACATGAAGTGAGGGCTAAATCTCACTGCACGACTATCAGCAGGTAGTTAAATTGCATTGTGGGTAATGTTAAGACTGACACAACAGGGTATAAATAGAGAGATTTAATCAGAAATTAACACAGAACAGGTGAACACAATAAGGTAACAAGCCAGTGACATGGCAGGGGCAGAGACAGGACTAGAACAGAGATCAAAGCAAACATGAGTGCAATGGAGTTTGTCACCATGGCAACCAAAACACAAAGACGGAGAACCGTGACATTAGCTTTGACTATAACAGCTGATTCAGAAATTTTCTAATGCATCATTGAGGTAATTTACTGCAAATGATATAACGTATTATGCACAACAATAAATGAAACATCTCCCAGTTACTGAACATTTTAGAATTTTTAGAACTATTAGTCCTGCATTGATTGAGCCAATAATACAAATATTATGATTATCAAGAGAAAAGTTTTTGAACCCCTGGAGTTTCTTGTATTTCATTACAGTTTAATCACTGTTCTGGCCACAGACCAAACAAAATGAAACAGAATAGC
The DNA here is from genome assembly GCF_027358585.1 of Pangasianodon hypophthalmus. Lineage (NCBI taxonomy): Eukaryota > Metazoa > Chordata > Actinopteri > Siluriformes > Pangasiidae > Pangasianodon > Pangasianodon hypophthalmus. Next base: position 30,561,128 of record NC_069710.1, on the reverse strand, counting down.
AATTAAATAAAGAAAGCTAAATGTCTGTGGAACTTATTAACTTCTCGCTCTTAGTCCCTAATGCGAGACGAAACAAGTGCTTTATTAAAAGCAGACGCACTCGGAGTCATTAAGCGCTAGTATTGATTGCAAAATATAAATATATGGTGCGCTATAAGTAATTAGAGTGATGCATATTTTGGTCATTAGATGCTATCTGGATTGTTCCAGGGCTCAGGTTACTGTCTGTGTGGAGTTTGCGTCAGTTCTGCATGGGCTTGGCTCACATTTAACATTTTAGCCTATTTAAAATGATATAAATTAAACAAAAATGCCACAAAATCAATGCTTTTACTCACACAACACACTGTGTTCCTTTCCTTTTTAACTAATTCAAAAAATCCCCTTATGAATTTACGCACAGCTTTGAGACCGAGCGTCTGTGCATTTATATCATGCATCTGTTCTTTATTTTTTATGCTGTAAAAACAAACAATTAAATAAATAAATGAATAAAAATGAAAAGAGATGTGGGTGTGAAATAGCGTTTTGTTTCTTCTGTGATTTTTAAATGCTTGTATTTTTTCTTCTCCCCTTCTGGGAAATGTCCGTCTTGAAACTAACTCCAGGTGGTTTCTAATGGCTCTTTGTTTGCAGATAGAAGTTTTTACAGACCTAAAAGACACTGGTGCCGCCTACGTTTGCTATTATCTGAATTTGAACGTGCACACACACACACACACACACACACACTCCCTTTGGCACAAGAACATGGCTGACTGAGAGTTTTCTTCTCCCCAGCTGAAGAAATGAGCAGGGAAAATATGCAATTAGTGCTAGACTAACATCTGTACAGCACACTGAACAGATAATGGTTTCCTGAATGACTGGAAAAGTAGTGAAGGACAAACAAATAAAGTTCATTTCTCTTATCAGGTTTGCTGTTTAGCACTGATCACTGTTTTTTTTTTTAACAGTCAGTCAATAATCTATTATCTGTTTAGTCTTAAATCAAGTTTAATCGATTTTTGCAGGCGCTATTAAAGCAGGCACTAAACTTTAGTAGAGTTCTGCAAAGCACTAGACTGAGGATGACAGAGTCTCACTCATACATTCTTTCATTCATCTTCAGTAAGCTTTTCTCCTGGTTAGGGTCACGGTGTATCCCAAGTCTATTTCAGCAGTAAAGCGGGAATGAATCCTGGATAGAACATCAGTCTGTCTCATTTGCAAATTCATAACACTTAGCCTTTTTCCTAGAATTGTCATAAGAAGTCCTTATGACACAACTAACTTACAGGGCTAAGGCTAAACAGCTAGCTTTCTAGATGCTACTTCATTGCGCTACCCTGCTGCTTAACATTAACCCCAATGCACACTCCATGATGTGTATATATATATATATATATATATATATATATATATATATATATATATATATATATATATATATATATATATATATTGCAATCCCGTGCACTCAGAACTCGGAAAGTGGTAAGTTGATTTTTCCGAGTTATGATCTAAAAACGTTCCAGTCTTTTGGAACAGTCCCATGGATGCCCAGAGCAAGGTCATATTTTATGCCTAGTTTCTGAATTTTGATAAACATATTACTTAGCTATTACACTACATGCATTATTTCTGGGGGATTAATGAAGAATAATGATGTATAATGTAAGTCAACTGTCTTTGCTTATAGAATAATATCTGTCACAATGGTCTTATCGTGTTTGGGTTACAAGTCAAATTTTGTTACAAACTTATAAAACAGTTAAAGCAGAAAAGCTACATATCATTAAAATGGAGTTTTATCAAGTAGAGAATAGTGCGAAGGGAAATCTGTTTACTGTTGACTGTGAACCACCATGTTGTAGTGACTTTAGGTTTGTTTATGTCAGAGAACCTGGGCAAGGGACTTGGAATTCTGAGTTGAATGACCATTCCTTTGCACTTTTCCATGTCGGAAGTTATGGTTTTCCAAGTTCTGAGAACAAAGGATTGCAGTATAAGCCTTGATTTCCCAGTCACCCTGCTCAGTGACTACTCCTTGCTCGCTCTCAGGGCAGCTGCTCAAGTAGTGTGAACAGTTCAGCTACAGATTTGCTCCATTTGTGAGTGATCGCCAAGGCATGTTTGATTTTCTTGACGATGAATTGTGAACTGTGAACTCTCTGCACCTAGCTGCAAGCACAGCGATGAGAAACAGAGTTTGAGAGGAAATCAGATTTATCTTCTGTCATGCGCAGCAGATCCCTGAATCCAGTTCCATCATCCAATTACTTGTGTAGGAGAGCAAAATGGAAGCACAATAATATTGCTTCTATAAAAACTTATTGGCATGTTCTACCCAAATAAAGCACACAGTATAAAAACAGCTATGGTTCTTTTCACTATTCTCTGCTTATGTCTCCCCAACCAATATCCTCAACATTTTCTCTTATATCTCTTTTTTCTTGTTTCCTTACAAAATAGTGACAAAGTCACATGATAGACAATAGAAGCTCTCTTGTTTATTTCAGTGAGAAAGCAGGATCTGGGGATCAGGCACTTCGGCTGAGAGGTGAAAGATGGTGTAGTGTGTGTGCCTTGTCTGCAAGAGATTGTGTAATGTGCACACACCTACAGCAACAAACAACTGTTCGCAACTGATTAAAGTCGTGTAGGGTAAAAGATACTTGTCACACTGTATGAGATCCCAATACAATCTTGGCTGAATTCTATGAAAGAACATGTGTCCTCCATGTCAGATTATACGATGAAGCTCCTATAACAATAGATCTATGATTAAAGAAAATTACTTCGTTCTGTTTACGTCATCAATCCGAGCTTGTGCAGAAAACGTGCTCGCATAAACGCAAATCATTTTTCTGTCCATTAGGACATTTCTCCATCTGTAGCTGTCCTCTCAGCTTCTCGTCATCCTATGCCGTCCTTGTATTGGTAGCTTTTGGTTTTTAGAAAACCAAAACCCAAATAAAACTAATTGTATCTCTGTTATTATATAATTAAATATACTGGATTCTGCAACACATGGGTAATCATGAATACACAATGAATATGCCAAAGTAAAGGGCTATTAAAAAGGATGAGATCAGGATTAGGGCAGGACTTTTTTTAAGGGAAACTAAGGACACAGAACACAAAACACTGGCTGATTGGGTATGCAACAGGCAGCAATTTTTTTTTTTTGTAATTATACAAAAAGATTTAAACTCTCTAATGTTTACTAGAAATTGTTGCCAGGCAAAGCAATGCCTGAGCTTGTTTCTGGCAGGGAAAGAGAGCAAGGAAACTGCTGGTAGGATGGTTTAAATCAAGTCGAATCGATTCTTGAATCAAGAGGGGAAAAAGAGAGAGAATGCTGATGTGAAGCCGTAGGAGGCACAACATCTGCTGACCTAGCTTGTGAAATTCTGAAACATGAGGACCGAGGGCTGGCGTGGAGACGAGCCAAGCTTATTTTCCATTTCAGAGTAATTACACATGGATCAGATTCGGATGGAGGAGACACACAGAAACACAGCTGTCTGGAAGCTCACCGGGTCGGATGCGGGCCCTGCTGATTGATGACCTTTTTTTTTTTGCACTATACGGAAGTGCTACAGCTTAGCTGTGGTTTGCCAACGCTCCATCTGAGGTGCTTTCACATGGCTATGAAAAGCTTTTTTTTTTTTTTTTTTTTTTTTAGAAGCAATTGCGGAAGGAAAACAGTAGACAGCCGGCAGTTGGATGGTGCTAGACTTAATGAGCTGAAACAAAAAGCAGAGCGAGATTTAGATTTTTAATATTGCCATATTAGAGGATGGATGGGGAACAAACTAGCTAGCCTAGCACGCAGTATTTCACTAAGGGGAAACGCCAACACAAAATGGGTGACAACAGAGAAGATACAATGCAGCAATGATGCTAAGTCACAGTACCTGATAATGTAATGGCTATTATCCAGTATGTTGCTCTTGATGATCAGGCACTATTGGTTATAGACATATTTTACTAACAGCTGTACAGATTCGAGAATTTCACAGAATTTAAAAAATGAAAAAAAAAGAAAAAAAAAAAAGACATTTTCAGTATGCTAGGCGTAAAAATACACAACCTAAAACAATGATGCATGGAATTCGCATTCACAAATGACAAGCTTTATTTTATTTCATTTTATTTTATTTTATTTTACAAGTGGCTGCACATAATGCAATCCTTTTCATATTTGTTTTGCCCATCCTCTGTGAAGTCTCACGCTCTTTTGGGAGTACTTGTTCATTGGAAAACTGAGTTTGTGAGAGAGTTAGTGAGTCATAAATACTTCCTGTTGTGAGTATCGAAGGGACCGAATCTCCAAAGAGCAGCATTTTGGAGCGCCAGTGGTTTTAAATTCACATTCTCCTACTGCCTTCAGGACAGAGCAGTGGTTGCCCGTTGGTCTTTTTTCACACATAAAAATAAGTGTTAAACTTCTGAGGGTACAGAAGAAGTCCCTGATTTTTTTTTATAACTGTAATCAACACAACCTACATCCATGCCGAGAACTCAGAGGGAGAATCAGAGTTCACAGCTTTGATCGAACACATTCCCATGGCACAGTTAAAATGCTACCAAAGATGTTTCGTACTGTCTTCAAACTAAAATGGAGAGGAGAAGGAACGTGATCTCTAAATTGCAACCTAATTTTTGACATCCTTCTTTCCCCATTTCCTCTACAATGAACATTTCCAAATTTCAATCTCCATCATGACAGCTGCCTAGAAAATTTACATTTAATGATGAGATACTGTGTCAAAAAATCCTTGCCCAAAGATGATTGGTTGTTGGACTATTGAATTCTCAATTCTGATTGGTCAAAAGGTGTTTTCTTATTAAATTGAGGTCATGTTGTGACAATTGGTGTGTGTATGTGTGTGTGTGGGGGGGGGGGATGCATGTGATTTTATCACATTTATAATTTGCTATTTTGATTTGATATGTGCATAACTGGAAGAATAGCTAGTTAGTAATAAAAGTTAGTTACGCAATTTCAGTATGAAGTGCTCACTATGCACTCTTGTGCACACCAGACAGTAAAATATAGGACAGTAGCACATCCGGAACCCCACGTTTTGTCTTGTGCTTTGAATTGTACACAAGTACCCATGCTGAATTTGGCTGCCCTTCTTTCAAAAGTGCCATTATTGACATATGGGTGGAGACAGATGGATTGGTCAAACCTGATCATCACAGAATCATCTCTTGAGTCAGACAATTGCTATTTTGCAAAAGCATAGCTAGGTTTTTAAGCATAGAGCTCTGTTATCTTCAGTAGTGTCGGAGAGCATTCCCGTCGAGCACAGAAGGAAAAAAGTGGAAAGTTAGCCACTTTGTCTCTTCACATAAAAACAAAAGGTGAGTAAAAAGCTGAGGCAGACCTTGAAGTTCCTCCATTGGTGCTGCTGTTCCTCCATTGGTGCACCATTGGTGTGGTGTTTTCTGCCTCCAGAGAAGTACTTTCATGGATACTGTTATGTGATGCAAAACAGACACAAGTACTCAACCAAGATCTTAATAGTGTAAAAGTAAGATCAGTGTGGCTACATAAGTCCGTAGTCACTTGTGTTTCTACTTATAAAACAGTTAGTTCTGGTGCACTAATTTGATTGGACCAGCAGCATTTCAAGAGTGCTGATATTTCCTATAACCACACTGGGATGTTTCACTGTGTGCATCACTCCTCTTGTCTGTTTTCACCACGTTAAGTTCCACTTCCTAGTTCGAAACCATTATTACAGTTCAGTTAGTGACATCATCAGCGGACATGGAAACTACATGTTTCATGAATATGAGTTTTTGACTTAAATTATGAAATCATCATCATCAGATGAAGATTTTGAAGAAGGGAAGCCAATGTCACAAAGGAAGCACCTTTAACAGGAATGTACAAATCAGTGTGAGCAAGCTAGCTATAACGGTGTGCAATAACGTGAATGTAGCTTCATCGGGATCTATTTCCGCAAGCGGAGCAAAAATAAACAAGACATTAGGCCATATTGTGTTGAAAATGTCCCTTACTCTATGTTAATTTCTTGTTTATAGAATTGTTGTCTAAAATTAATATCGCACTCGTACATACCGAATTACAGCTGTGCCGATATTCAGTATAACAACACGATTGCGAGTGCGATCTTACCTAATTATTTTCTGCTTTTAATGTTAGCCTATCTGTTTTGCACTTAGCTGTAATAAACATTGTCTTCTTGAATAAATCTAATGAAAGAGATTCTGCACCTGCATCCAACCAGCTTAAACATTGCAGCTATATTTTATTCGAATGAAAACAGCTGTAATAGCTGTAGTCTCTTAACGTCTAACTTAGTTCTGTTCCTCTATGCTCAATAAGAACAGACTGGTATTACGGAGGAAAGACGAAATCCTGAAATATAATTGATCTTTTTTAGACCATTGACTAGTTTGTGAAAAGTGGTCATGACTATGGGATGGGATTGACCTCTTATTTTGGAAAAGGGATTGTTTTGCTTTACAAATAGCCAGCACTGAGTTTCCCAAAAGCATCACAAAGTTAAGATCATCTTAACTGGGAGAGAGAGTGTGAGAATGCTACCATTTAGCGATTATCTTTGCGCAGCAATGTTTTGGGGAAACTCGGCTCAGTTCAGTGTGGAAACTTTAAAGGTCATGGACTTGTACTGGGCTCTGCGACTCACACTGTGGCTAATTACTTACTCCGACCTGTGGAAGTGTGGATAATGGCATTATCCAACAGTTAAATTACTCTTTCAACCAGCTAGGTTCTTCTGCCATTTAGAAGCAGACAGTGAAAGCTAAATCTACTCAGTGGATACAATTACCTTTTTTTTTTTTAACTTAATGCATTGCAACATTACCTTCGACTGAGACTTTTTGCTCATTAAATACTGCATTATTTAGTGCTAACATTGTGGAATCTGAATGCTAATCCATGGTTTTGATTATTACATATACATCTTATTACATATTATTAGTCCGAGTACAAAACACATGATTTTTGGTACTCATCGGTACTGATACTGAAATGAGTAACCTATTTAGTATTAAACAATCAGGGGTGTCATGGAACATTTTATTTAGCTCTGTTTATGATATTTAAAGAGTATCTTTATTAGAGAATGTGAAGATGGCCGACCTGACCAGTAGTGAACGTGGTTATTAAAAATAAGCGCAAGATGCTGTGTATTGCACCTTGACTCATGAGCAAAGTGTAAAGGAAACACGTGTCTCAGTGCTCAGTGCTTGCAGAACTGAACTGCTGTCTCTCATATACATATGTAACAGATTCTCTGCAAGCTCACGTCACTGTTTCGCACATGTGAATACCTTTTTGTGGAAGCATTTCACAGCATTTTGCACTCATTTTTAATGACCATGCTTGCTGATACTGCTCTGCATGTTCAGGTCAGCCATGCTTATTAAAGATACTGTTTAAATGCTGTGAGTTGTGTTATCTGTTATTTGTTTTGTAGGAAGACGCCGTAGTTCCTTCTCTTGATATTTTCACAGAGCAGTTTGCAGTCTGCTTTGACCATCATTAATCGTGAAATACATCCAGATCGCTGTCATTCAAATGAATGTCAAAATGAAAGGACTTATAGATGCAAAACCTCTATGCAGCTCTCCCTGTGCTGGGAAGAGCTGATTTGTTGCCACAGTGGATCATTGGTCTGCATATTTGATTTGGAACCCTTCCTGATGCAAGCCTCCCAAATTTAATCCGGGCTTGAGACCAGCACTGGGAGAGCACTACTGTGTGCAACCCCCAGTGACTGGGGTTGGTTCCCTGGCCGGGAATCGAGCCCGGGCCGGCGAGGTGAGAACGCCAAGGCCTATCCAGTAGTCCTCCAGGGACCGGAAGAGCTGATCCATAATAGTTTAAAATCTTAATGTCAAAATTTCAGGAAAATTATCCCTTTGTCTGAGGAAAACTTTGATATCAAGTGCTAGTAACATAAATATAACTTGAAAGCATTAAAATATCAATAAAAACTAAATAAAATCTGGTAATTCATGACCTTTATTTATTTATTTTTTTTAGAGTTTCTGTATCAAGTAAAATTGCATGAAATTCCTACACCATGACAGTTTGGTCTAGTTCAGGCTTATTCACATGCACTTACACACATCCTCGTGATCAGAGAGAGTGTGTTGAGTGTAAGGTCATCAGGAGGACAGGGACAGCAGTGTGTGAGAGAAGGCTGTAACAGGAACACATTAGCACAGAATGAGTCTTCTGCTCATTAATATTCCTGTGCCATGGCATTAATAAAGTTTAAGTTTGTGTTCAGGGAACAACCAGAGCATTGGAGCTTGAAACAGAGACAGAGAGAGGTGTGTGTGTGTCTGTGTGAGTTTTTCAGAATTGCTAGAATTAAATATTCTAATATAAACACATTTAATGTGTTTCAGGGTGGAGTTTTCTTTTAAAGAACCCTTGAAGAACCCTTTTTGTACCACCCATGATACACCACTGGTGCAAGGGGGAACTGTGTATAACAGCATCAGGTTGCAAATAGGAGATTCATGTAGCATAGGTGGCTTAGTGAAATCCCTAGACTGATTGATTAGGAAGCTAATGTCATGTGAGATGTATTATTACCCAGAGGCAGAGCTACAGGACCGACAGGGCAGGTAGGTGCCTGCAGCTCTGAGGATTGAGGGGATACCTGAAGCCTAATCATCTAGCTCCATAAAAATGTCAAAATGTGTGAATTTCATAGTGCCTACATGATGTAATATTAGTTTAACAAGTTAGAGAGGTGTCTGCTGACAAGATCTAGCAAATCATTAAAGCCATCATTTTGGTTCCCAGTATAAACTATGTGCCTGTGGTACTTCCAGACTAGCCTTAACTAGATAACTCAAAATACAAGAATTATTGCTACAGTTATATTCATAATATCTGTAAACTGGAGCTCGGAATTATGACATTTTTGGCCTCTGCGTGTTCAAACTACAAAGTGGGGAAAAAAACCACAGATGCCTCTATGTTCATGTTTCATTAGCAACAAGCTAGCCATCTAACTGCAATGAATGATGTATATTTTCTTCCTTAAAACAGTGAACTGTACAGTCAGAGTTACTGATTTAACAAGCCAATTTTCTGTATATTGACTGATCTAAAACGAATACTTATATATACAGTATAACTCATTTATAGGTAAGAAGTTTGAATTTGTTTACTGCTGATGCTGTGTGCAGCCATGTTGATCTGCTGAAGCTGGAGGAACTCAGAGTTGTGGAGATCATCCCAAGATCCTGAGTAGGAAATTCTGATTTGAGGGGGCATTTTCTTCATTTTTTCCTGATTGAGAATTATGAGTTATATTATGAGTTCTAGTCAGAAGCAGTATTACTTCATACAGGTAAATCCACACTGTTATTAATTATACTTTAATTCCATAGATTTCTGATTATTTGTCAATAACCATTGGTTCAAAAAATATATTTTAGGGCTCTATAATCTCTATAATGGCTTCTGCTTCTGTTATCTTTAAGAGTAGTGTATAAGCATAAACCCTAAGTTGCCAGTTTATTAGTTACTAGGCCAATATACATAATAAACTTTGTATTTGTTCACTACAATGCAGAAGTCTTGCACTGCCTGAGCTTATTTATTTTAAAGCAATGTATCCTGTTTATTTGCTAGAAATCACACCATATATCCAAGTGGCTGTTTTAATACTGTAAGTGTCCCATCAGACCTCTAGGTGTTAATCGTGTTTGCAGTGTGTTTGGTTGCTCAGTTGGGATTGTGTTTGAACACAGTGAATTACCAGGCAATCATTTTCCCTAAGACAGAGCATACTGAAATAAAGTCTGCCTCTATTTGTCTATGTTTATTAATTTTAAGCAGATCTTGTACAGAAATGTTATACTGAAATGTACCTACACACCATGACAGAGGCAACTCTGTGTTCCCCAGAAAGGGCTGTGTTCAGAGTTGGGGGAATTAAGTCTAGAAATTATGTCAATATTTACTAGGGGAAAGTTATGTGTATTCAGAGACGGGTTAAGCACCTGCTTAACTGATTTCCTGAGCTCTGTATTCAGATAATGCAAATCATCTCTGTGTAGTTAATTTTCAATAGCATCTAGACCACCGCCTTGAAACACAAGCACTCGGCTTTAAGCCTGAAAAACGACCAGGAATGGAAATAAAGACTGAAAAAGGAAATTATATTTTTTTCTTTGTGGCCAAATGTAATATGATGTAACATAAAAGCAAGACACAATTTTAAAACTGAAAAATAAAATGCCTAATATGATGATATATGAATGAAAAGATGGCAAACATCTAATAGGAAATAAACATCTAACAGGAGTCTAGTATATTGTTAATATATTGCATATATTAATTTAACAATATGGCTTCGACAATTATTATTCAGATGAAAATAAAGTAGTACTTGATCCAGCAAATCATTTTATTTTCTATGTAATTTTTTTATATTGTGATCTGATAGTTAACTATGCGACAAGATACTAAATTACAGTTGTTAAATCGTAACGTGTGCACAGTGCAAAGTTATTTTATCATGTTTCATTTTTAATTTACTAATTTGAGCTGCACATCAGATAAAATAAAGACAATATTTTGTTATTTCGATTCTGTAAGGCAGATTTGCAGGAAAAAGATGTGTTTACTAGTAAACTGGAGGACAACCCAAAAAATGTGATACAAGTTCAGGGTCAAAAAACAGGCAGAGAGTCAGGTGATCAGCAAACAGAGCAACAAAAAACAATACCAGAATAATGAAAAAAAAAAAAAAAAACAGGAAGCAGAAATTTGACCAGAATATCTCAACACAGAAAATAAGGCTTGGTAAGTCAGGCAAGAAAACACCAAGCGTTACTTCACAACTAACTCAATAGACAAGGTCTGTATGAGTGCAATCAGTAATCAGGTGTACAGGAACATGACAGTGATCTTGTGCTCTGGGTGTTGTAGTCCAGAGTGGCTGCAAGGTATTCTGGGAATCGGAGTTTGATTCCAGCGTTGATGTGACAGAGGCACTCTCTTGTAAAGAAAACGTGCCCATGCTTTGAAGGATAATCTGACCCAGCACTTATCTACTACACTTACAGCTCACTTTAAATATTGTTTATAATTTAATCCTTAAAAAATGCTCCTCAAGATAAGCAATATGTCTGATTAAGCTGCTGTCTCCTCCAATATCCTCCATACAAAAAAATACATAAATAAATCATGCACTTTAAATGTACAGTAATATTTACTGGTGTTAAATGAGTGTATTTACAGCCAAAACATAAATTTCAGCAAGACATATTATGATTACATCAAATTGTCAGACAGTGGTGCTGGACTTAATACCGCTCTTCACTCAAGCTGATATCATACGAGTAAATTGAGCTTCATCTAAGTTTAGAATCACAAATAACTGATAAAGGTTCACTCTGAACAGCGTAATTTATGTTTGAGATCTGAATAACACAATGTTCACCATTTCTGTAATAAATCATGTAACTCCACTCTGAACATGCCAGAATTTCTGCCACTGGGGGTCGTGCCATGTTTTATGGTATTTATTGTACTGTTTTTTCTTTACCTTTCTACAGAAATGATCTCTTAGCTCAAACATGCTTTCCGAGACCATTTATGACCTTTACGACCTTTTTCTCCCAATCGATTAACTGGACTCTGCCAGGAGCTGAGCGAGCATTCGTCTGGATTTTATTCTGTCCTATACAGAAAATGACCTTTCAAGTGTAGATCATTTTTGGTGTCTATGCATAATGCAGAATTATTCCTGATGCTTTCAGTCAATAAGGACAACAAATTTAATTTAACAGTTTCGAACATGAAATCTTTAAAGTCCTGCTTGTTGAGTCATAGCTGATGTATATCCTTGTACAATGGGTCTGTAAGTCTGTAAGCATATCAAAACCTCACAACAGCATTCAAACCTCAGCTCCACGCACTCTGTTATTTGTAATTACCATCCACACAGCCATGTATTTACTAAATGTCACCATTAGTACACCTAGTTTGGCTAATCAGTGTATAATTAATTATGTGAAGGTGGTGGAATTCACTGCATACAAAACATGGTGGTCTTTTTAGAAAATGAAACAAATTCTTGTGATATTTGTTGTGTATTATAGTATGATATTAGGTTTACAACAAATAAAGACTTCATTCTCAACTTAATTGCTTTGATTTTCTTTTTTTTTTTTCAATTGCACTGTGCTAGTGTGTGTGTATATATATATATATATATATATATATATATATATATATATATGTATATACACACACACACACACACACACATATATAGACATACATATATACATACACGTGTGTATGGATGCATATAGTGTAAGTGCATGTGAATAGGTTGGTGTATTTGGTAATGTGAGTAACTGTGTGCACATGATTGTATGAAAAATATATGAATGCAATACTGTGTGTGTGTGTGTGTGTGTATGTGTGTACATGCATATACTGTAAGTGTATAGGGAGTGAATGGGAGATCTGGTATTTACGTGGCATTTTATTGATCATAATGATAATTTTTTTTTTTTTCATACACATTGGGGTTATGTGTATGCATAGCATTATATAGCTACAGTAATACAAGTCAGAAGAAGAATCCCACAAACATCGTAACACTGATCTTTGCAGACATTGTGTATTGCAGACATTGTGTATACAGTGCAATGTCTGCATATGTGTGTATATTTGTGTGTAAATAACATCGTAACACTGATCTTTGTGTTTGCACGATGTATATACAGTAAGAAGTGTATGTAGTGCAATGTCTGCATATGTGTGTATATTTGTGTATAAGATGGAGCTCCGTGATGCCTTAATGAGAGCTTGGCAGCTCCACATGGTTGCTAGCTTTGTTCTGCCTCCGTGTGCAGCGCGTAGCCGTTCCTCCTGCCAAGAGCCCAGTGCCGTGCCAATCAGAAAGCGACCCAGTGCTGGCACCGAGGCAGAGAGCAGTGTGTTAACGCCTCCATCCTGCCATGTCTCTACAGTCACTGCTAACACAGACCAACAAGCTCAAACACGAACACACACAAACACACACACACACACACTCACACATACAGTCCAAACGTCTGAAGCTGCTACCAAGAATTTCATCACTTACGAAAAACTCATACATTTTCATTATTTTCATACATTCATAATAACACTCAGAATAATAACAGATGTTCTATAAATACTGTCATAACGTAGACTATATAGCGTGAGCACAGAAAATACTTGCTTCTGATTGGTGTCAGTTATTTTCCTAGATTGGGACACCTCTAGATTTAATCACAGGTGTAAATCTATGCTTCTGTCATGATATAATGTAACCATGACAACCAGTAAGGAATAAAAGAATAAAACACAACAGGATGTGCTGTTAAAGGAAAATAATAAATGAATTTTTTCATAATTTTAATTTATTAAAGTTATTAAAACCATGTTGTAGTTTTTATCCATTTATAGTTATGTTTAATGTTAATGTCTGTGAGACAGGTTAATTTGCGTTAACACATATAATAGTAGCTATAAACAGTTGTTCCCTTATCAGCCTCTCTTTTAATTTCTTAGACAAAAAAAAAAAAACACAGCTCATTATGTTACTGAAAAAACCATAAAGTGTAATCCCCTTTGTCCTTACTAAAACTTATGGACTGTTACAATGCACTGACACTGGAGACTCCTTCAAAAATGTTAAATAAACATCACCTTACAGAATTTTCATCATATTAATTATCGAGGCATTATTCTTTGATAATTAACAACACATTTTTTTTTTATTCGTTTGAGGTGTTACTACAGAAATGAGAACATATTAGCAGGAGTGTATTAATATATATTTGTGATTTGAATATAATAGTCAGAGCAGCTGTTATAAAAAATGAATCAACACCTTCTGATCAATCAGATTTGAGAATTGAATAAAAAAAAAAAGAAAAAAAACGAATGACAGGTTTATACAGGAAGCAATGATCCTCATTAAAATATGAACATATTGATTTGTTAAATCATTTGTAGGAGCATTTACACAAAATATTTGGTGTTCATGAAAATCCCATAATTTCAGAAAAATGTTCGTATCCTACTCGTGCTCCTGAGCGTGTCTAAATTTAAAGACAAGAAGACTTACTAATGTATACCTCGATTGATGAACTTCAAATCATATAATTTGCCAACATAAATGAAGACAAATAAGACCAGTTATTCAACTAAGAAGAAATGCCGCCATATAAAAGGAGGATGAGCTGTAACGATTCAGCATATACGTTAGTTCTGTTTGCATTGCATCTTCTTGTAATGCTGTGTATCGCTTTATTAGAGCCAGCACTAAGTGAGTGATAAGTGACCGATCTGGTGTGTCTCAAGCTGCGATGTGCCGCATACTCCCTGCTGACCAAAGTCGACTTTATATGACATATGTTCTCCTGCTTTTGCGTCAAATGTCACAAGACTGTTGAATATTAAACCAACTTTACCTCGGTTTTTCCAACAAGGTGTCAAGGAGGGTGCATTGGGGTGCGAGAAATTTCAGGTCGAGACTCACTGAGATGCTTTCCTGTGAAATAAGAAGTAGCAATTTCTCTGTGTGATGTGCTTGAGGTCCACAGTCACCTGGGTACACTATATATTTTTTCCTCCATTTTCTTTTCACCTCACTCATCTAACTCAGCTTTTCCAAAATCTGGCTCCAGATAAGCAGCCTTTTCGAGGGGTTCTTAAAGAATAAATACATGTAAGTAATATATATTTAATTGGCATAGATCTGAATCAAAATAACTTTCATTTCTACCCCTGAGAAAGAGTTTTTTTTTTTTTTTTTTTGCCATTTACTCATCATTTCAGCTTTGTGAGCTTTGCCTTTTATGGAGTTTTGTGGGCGGCACTGAATGCAAATCAGCATGTATGGGTGAAAATTTTAGTTCCAATTTTTAGTTGGTGAAATTTTTTACTTCAGTTTGGCTTACGCAAACAGGTACACACAACATAAGTAAAGCCCAATGTTTTTAACTAGGCTATAGTGCCTGGAAAGGTTTAAAATAAATGCGATAAGAAAAGAGCAAGGCATAACCATAGCAACAATCAAATAACACACAGTGTGTGTGCCATAACACATGCTAACTAGAGCTTACTTAGATGAAATGTATACTAATGATATACATCTGTTTTTGTAGATATTTTTGGAGGCACTCAAATGATGGGTGTGAACTGGTAGAAATGCAGGTGTTTGGTGGTGTGTTGATGCCGATGTGTGTGTGTGTGTGTGTGTGCTGTTGTGGTGAGTGTGTTTTCCTCCCCACTGTGCTGAGAGTGGAGGGAGATTACAGGGGGAGAGCAGAGGCTGATTAGAACATCCAAAAAGGAAGCAATTACAGTGTGTGTGGAGAAAACTGCAGGCACCAAGCGCCATGCTCTGAATAATGCAGCAGTCTAACCAACACACAGGGGGTCTTCATCTCTCTCTCTCTCACACACACACACACACACACACACACACACACACACGCTTGCATATAAACTAATAAACTGGCAACTCGTAGATTCATACATACACAGAGCTGTCCGTTTATGGGCTATAATGATCTGGTAGCTACTCTGTGTACACACGCAGGGGTTGCACTAGAGAGAGCCATAATGTTTATTTATTTAAATTATGTGTTATTACAGCGGGCTGCAGAAGTATTGGCGCCTTCATTTAAAATGAGTTTAAACGGCCATTGCATAAAATAACCATTACACACAACAGTGCACATTTTCCATCAAAACAATAGAAGCGATTTACCTTTGTTCTGATAGAAACAAAAACACAATAAAACTAACAAACAATGTAAAACAAGCTAACAAACTAATAAATAAACAAATAAAACCCCTGATAAGTTTAATTTATGTGTAAACATTACACATCATACATAAAAGACACTTGACAAAACAGTTCATATTTTCCTCCTAAACATGAAAGTATTTACCTTTATTTCCAAATAAAAAAAATAAAATATAAATAAATAAATAGAAATCCTCTAAAACAATCCATTTATTCATAAAAAATGATATATTACATACAATAAACATTAGACACAACAGTTTTCCAGTTAATCAAGAAGGTATTTACTTTTGTTCTCAAATAGATTACTAACAAAACAAACAAATAAAATTATTTGTTTATTTTTAATCATTGCACACAATAAACAGTTAAAATTTAGAACAAACAGTTAAAATTTTCCACACAAACAAGAAGGTATTTACCTTTATTTTCAAACGAACAATCAAGAACCAACCAACCAACCAGCCAACAAACCAAACAAACAAACAAACAAATAAATAACCTTGGCATACTGTTTATTTATTTAATTATTATTCAGTCGTTATTACAATTTATTCAGAAGCTACAGTGAAACAAAAAGTTCAGAATGTTTTTAGGAATTTAAGAAACTCTTAGTCCACACAAACTGATGGCTTCTGGGAGTTTAAATATCTCCTGATTCCTTTCTGGTAAAGAAACGTAATGCAATAAAGCCTTAAAACTATAAAAATAAACACACATTCAGTGGGGTCCAAAACTGAGACCACACTGAAACTCTGAGATTTTTTTTTAACTCAAGCTGGTGTGTTTGTTAAAAACTAGAAATAAACTGACAGTTTTAGAAAAAAGGTTTTAGGAATTTAAAACAATTTAAAACAAAGGAGGGAAATATTGAATATGTTGAATACTCAGTATTGAAGATTCTGCAGTATTTCTGTTTAAAGTGAAGCAGATTTGTGATGCTGATCATGTTAACTGTTTTGTACAAAAGCTCTGATGTTCCTCGAGTCGTATCTCTGTAACACTCTGACGGATTTGATCTAATATGGATAATCAGGTTGTAAACAAATGTGGAGTCCAAACCAGCTTGAGTGTCAATAAAACAAAATACCAAATATTAAGAAATTCTGAAATTCTGGAGTGTTTACATTGACAGTGGCAGTTAAACATTAGTAAATTAAACATTAAACATTAAAAATTAAACATTAGGGAAAAAATGCTTTCACAAATCAACAACGTGGAACATCTGTGAAGCATGAAATTCTCAGGAATTATATGATAGTAATCACGTCACTGGGGTTAGGAAGATATTTCTTTTTTTTTTCTTTTGCAAGAAAGTCTTGCCACATAGATTATATTAACCATGATGAGTTTCTGGTTACAGTCATTAAAGGAAAAGTCCACCCATATTAAATATTTTTCCTGTTATTTGTCAGGAATCAGTTGAGGATGCAAGTGCAGGACTCAGTGGTTTTATTTACCGTGGCAAACAAGACAGAGATGTAATCCAAAGGCGTAGTGAAAAAAAACAGGCAAAGGTTAGGTGATAAGCAAACAACATTAACTAGGGCAGGCAAGAGCAAAATGAATATCAGAAACTAGATCAAACCAGAAAGACTATCACAATATCAACTGGCACTGGTAACAACTGGCACGAAAGGACACAGAACGTATACTTCACAATGACTGGGTGAACTGAGAGTCTGCTTATGCTGTGAGTGTGTTGTGTCTAGGTGTGTATAATCAGTAATCCGGTGTGTGAACGTGACAGAGTCTGGGTGTTGTAGTTCTCAGTGGCCATGTTTGGAGGCTGCATTGAGTTCTGGGAAGTGTAGTTAGATGCCGATTCCGGTGTCGACAGGATACTAGTTTGTGGGTTGATATATTTGTTATTCCTGTGTTGGGTTATTTGTTATTTCTGTGGTTATCTACCATTAAGGTCAGGGGGGAGACAGTGACCTTTGCACAGTAACAGTCAGATTAGCTTCATTTTCCAGCAGCGTTCAACTTCATATTAATGAGAAATCCAGGGTAGAAGTAGTGGAGACAACAAACATTGGACTCAAAGTCCCAAAATGCAGTTAGGGCACACCCTCTGGCTCGGCTCGTGATGGCACAGCATCAACAGCAGTATTAAGATGAAAGTTGATTGGGAAAGACTTGGAAGCTGATGTGTTTGAGAAGAGTGTACAAATTAAAAAAAAAAAAAAAAAAACTGAACTGGTGTAAGAGAGAAGGTTAATACACAGGCAGACATGTTCATCAGATGGAAAGCCATACTTGTAAGTTGAAAACTCCAGGCAGAAATCAAAATCAAAACACTGCATAATATGATTAAGTGAACTTGCATCAGAACTCGTGTCAGAAGCTCCCTATTCCCTATAAAGTACACTATAGATCCCTAGATATTTTAGACTCTTATTGCAGTGGATTTCATAGATGTGCTGAATATTCTTTCTTTTTATAAAGATTATAAAATGGAAACAATTCCATCAGACATAAACACGTGCTTACAAATAAATTTAAAAAATATATGTAAGTCAAAATCAGAATCCGTGGATATTTTTGCAGTGCATTGTGGATTTGAATATTGATTTAATGTCAATATTTTAGTATTATACACTAAGTTTGTGCCAAAAGTTTGTGCCAAAAGTTTGTGAACACCTGACAATCCCACCCATATATGCTTTTTGAACATCCCATTCCAGATTTATTCCCCCTTTGCTGTTGTAATAACGTCCACTCTTCTGGGAAGCTTTCCACTAGATGTTGGAGCGTGGCTGTGGGGATTTGTGTTCATTCAGCTATAAGAGCATTAGTGAGGTCAGGCGCTGATGTTGGTGAGGAGGTCTGGGGTTCGGTCGGTGTTCCAGTTCATCCCAAAGGTGTTCAGTGGGGTTGAGGTCAGGACTCTGTGCAGGACACTCGAGTTCTTCCACTCCAACCTTCACACACCATGTCTTCATGGAGCTCGCTTTGTACGCAGGGAAGCTTTGTCATGCTGGAACAGGTTCGGGCCTCTTAGTTCCAGTGAAGGGAAATTGTAAAGCTACAGCAAACAAAGACTTTCTATACAATTGTGTACTTCCAACTTTGTGGCACCAGTTTGGGAAAAAAAAACACATATGAGTGTGATGGTCAGGTGTCCAAAAACTGACTGATGAAATTTACAGCAAATGTGTTTTTTGACTTCTTGTGAACGTCTGTGCACATTCCATTCACACAGCTAATTCTACATTCATATGATGCTGGTTGATTATTTGCTAGCTGAGATATATAATTAGTTTATACCAAGCGTCTCATTCACATTTAGTAGCTACAACTGAGTTGCTTGTTCTCAGTTCTTACAGATAAAACAATTCTGTCATTGATTTATTGCTGTTTACAACACGGGGTGCCAATAATAGTGCACTTTGACATAAACCAGAGAGTAAGTAATGACACGGGTCTTTTTAGGCTGAACTTGGAATCAGGAAAATAAAGTTTTGGCCTCTGTAATAAAGGAGTCCCAACAGGTCACAGTTTAATCCCGCCCCCTGTTGCATTGCTCCACCCACATCAGCACAGGCACCTTTGCCCATATTGTCATAAGGAAAGTATAGCTATGACACTATGTACACACAATACATTTAGCCTAGAGTTTTCATTTATATGTCCTTTAAATGATTTCTTTCTAATACTAGTTCATTTATTCATTTAAATTTGATTTTTAATTTGGCATGCATGCATGATAGCCTGTGCGTTTATGATTTGCATTAACAAAAAATAAATAAATAATAAAATAAAATAAGTTTTAAAAAAAAATCACCCTGTGGCTACAGGAACGTGCTTCGCGAAAGCCAATGACACATGGTAACTGTGTTTCTCCTCATATCTCATTCTGCCAGGATGCCCTAAATGTTCTGCTTGCGTGTGTGTGTGTGTGTGTGTGAGAGAGAGAGAGGGAGAGAGTTCCTCTTCCTACAGGGAGTGTTTAACAACTTAGAAGGGCAGATAGTTAAAAAACATATAAAATTTCCAACAAATGATTGTCAGTATAATATAATGTAATGTAAATTATTGCTATCGCTAATATTTTTTTATAAATGTGTTGTCTGATGCTGCACAAATTTTTTGATTTTGCTCCCTGTGTCTGTTTCACTGAACATGCTACACAGTTTAGAGCATGACAACATTAGACCTGGTATTATAGTATTTCTAGTGATCATCATAATCAATATTGTCACACACACACACACACACAAATCCTAATCCTAATATCATTAACCAAAACGAAATCAGTTGCCTCTTTTACATTTTAAACGCTGCACTTTTTGTTGGGAAAAAAAAAAAAAGAGAAAAGATTTGAGGACATTTGGTTTGTCTTCATGCAGACCAGCTAATTGTCCCCAAAAGATCAAACCATAAATACAGAAAGAGAGAAAAACATCCTCTCTCTCTCTCTCTCTCTCTCTCTCTCTCTCTCTCACACACACACACACACACACACACACATGTATATGTATGAGACGCAGTGCTGCAGAGATGCTTTTAAGTCTTTCTATAATGTATACGGGTTTCCATCAGAGCATCCCTGGACCCTTGGGGAATTTGTGAAGGCAGAAATATGCACTTAGGGCTGTTTTTGATTATAAGAGGTATAAGCAGTCGCTTAAAGCCCCCCGAACCACCAGAGGGCCCTGAACGAAGGCAGCCTTGTTATATATAAACAATCCTGGGATGTCACTTGCAGCCCCAAAATGTTACTTCAAAAATTATTTCCTGAAACTAATAACCTAGATATTTTGCTAGTTCTATTAGGTTTGTTTATAGGTTTGCTTATAGATTACAGTATGTTGTAATTGTCATCATAATTCAAATCACAAAAAGGGCAAATCCTTAATCATAAATGAAAGTCAGAAAAAACAGCCCAGAATAATTACAGGAATGAAACAAGACTAAGTAACGCACCTTTACATGGAACAAGACTTCGCAACCGGACAAACACACATAAGGTTACAAACAGACAATCTGATCAAAGGCTAAACTGAAAACAGGTGTACACAATAAGCACACAAAGACATGTTTGAAAACAAAGACATGTCAAGATAAAGGATTACTTTTAACTATATATCCGCTTGTGCACGTCGTCAGAACTCAAACAAACTAACGTTATGTCTGAAATCACATACTTAGTATGTACTATTCTAGATCGTTATTGAGCACTCACACTAAACGGCTTTCCTATTACAGGTAGTGTGTGAGTTTTAAAAACCTCTCGTGTCGCATTCAAACCTACTGAAAGGTTTTTTATTGTGTACCAGCCTTCTAGATTAGTAAATACTTGTATGTAGTTATTATTAGTAAATAAATGAATGTAAGGTCAGAGTTTTCAATTTGAGACACAGCTCATGACAACAATCACAACGACGGTGGAAAGTTTTAAAAGGAAACATTACATTCATCATTTCAGTTCAACATTAATTTAGTTAAAGGTAAACTTATTTTACCGCTCTTTGTGAAATTGGAGTTGAGTTAGTTGTATAATCGCCTGTACGATGTATTGGTTTATCATTAGCAATGTGTCTAACAGAATACCATGTTTCCAATAGCAGACTGGACTAGCGGCGAGGGTTGTTACTACCAGGATGTGAAGCGCTGAGGGTGGGACTGGGTGAGCTTCCTCAGGTTGTTTTTCACCTGGTTTCAGGGTATTTTTAATGGAGGATGTAAAAGAGATTGGAGTGCCATGTCCTGGATTCTCAGACTAATGTTTCTCAATATCGACATTCTCTGCTGAGGGCATGAGAGTATGACGAGACTCATAGAAATGGAGAGAAAAATAATAATAATGAAGAAAGTGTTTCAGAGAGAGCATCATGAGAGAACCAGACTGAGGAGGAAAGAGCGAGAGTATGAGAAATAATTATCACTATTATTACTAATAGTTTATCAAGGGTCATTGACAGAGAGACAAACAGACAGACAGACAACTAGATAGATAGATAGATAGATAGATAGAGAGATAGATAGATAGAGAGAGAGAGAGAGAGAGAGAGACAGACAGACAGACAACTAGATAGATAGATAGATAGATAGATAGAGAGAGAGAGAGAGAGAGAGAGAGAGAGAGAGAGAGACAGACAGACAGACAGACAGACAGAAAGACAAGACAAACAGATATATTGGCAGACAGGCACATAGATGGATAGATAGATAGATAGATAGATAGATAGATAGATAGAGAGAGAGAGAGAGAGAGACAGACAGACAGACAGGCAGGTAGACAAACAGATGGATAGATAGATAAGCAAGACAGAGAGAGAGAGAGAGAGAGAGAGAGAGAGAGAGAGAAAGAGACAAACAGATATATTGGCAGACAGGCACATATATGGATAGATAGATAGATAGATAGATAGATAGATAGATAGATAGAGACAGACAGACAGACAGACAGAAAGAAAGACAAGACAAACAGATATATTGGCAGACAGGCACATAGATGGATGGATAGATAGATAGATAGATAGAGAGACAGACAGACAGACAGGCAGGTAGACAAACAGATGGATAGATAGATAAGCAAGACAGAGAGAGAGAGAGAGAGAGAGAGAGAGAAAGAGACAAACAGATATATTGGCAGACAGGCACATATATGGGTAGATAGATAGATAGATAGAGACAGACAGAAAGACAAGACAAACAGATATATTGGCAGACAGGCACATAGATGGATAGATAGATAGATAGATAGATAGATAGATAGATAGAAAGACAGACAGGCAGGTAGACAAACAGATGGATAGATAGATAAGCAAGACAGAGAGAGAGAGAGAGAGAGAGAGAGAGAGAGAGAAAGAGATTGAACCTGAGCCCCGCCTTCTTTCTCTGACAGCAGGGTGTGATTGCACTGTTGCCAGGGCAACGCCTTCCTGCAGCTGTCTGTAATTCAAGGTTTCCACGGTAACAGCGGAGAACACCAATCATTATTTCTGCATCTCAGTAATATTACAGCTGAAGCCTTGCGATGGAGGCAGAATTAATTACGCGCTTTATGCCAGCGAGTGCTGCAGTGGTGTGAGCAGTACAGCGTCTCTCACCATGAGTATCACGAAACACTTCCCATCACACATCCCCCAGAATTCCAATCAGCTTCCAAAATCCAGACGATTCCGAGGAAAGCATTCAGAGTTTTCATCCTCCAGTTCACCTTTAGGACAACTCTTAGGCCCTGATTACTAAGATCCCAAAAAAAAGAAGAGCGATTGTGTGTGGAACAGGACATATTGCATGTTTAGATAGTGAGCATGTAGTAGACAAGTTACAAAATATGACTATATATGTGGAGGAAACAATATTTAAATGATTTTTTGCAGGGTTTATCATTTTCAAAAGATGTGGTGAAGTTGAAGAGTTGCTAACTAAGAGCATTAGTGAGATCACTGAAGAGTACAAACTTTGAAAATCATCCTTAATCCATGGATCCACAGAACAAATAGTATGGCCGTCTATTTCACAATCATTCTGTTCTTTTTCAAGATACAAAACTAGCTGCTACTGTTTTCTACACACACTTCCCTGTCTTCCTCCTAGCTGTCTTACCTGCCTCCTAATTGTAAAGCGAACTCAGTATAAATAAAAACACCTGGGTACATTTTGTTATAGGAAAATAATCAACGACGGAGTGGTGTGATGAAGCGGAGTTACAGTTTCTACCCTGATGTTGATTATTTTCTATAACTGCATATTCAAAAAAAAAAAAAAAAAAAAAAAAAAAAAAAAACACATCTTGTAACGTTATCAAAAAGCCGGAAAGTATACATTTCTCTGATCCGAAGACTTTCCTGTGCTGGAAAAAAGTTACAAAGTTACAGCTTTACCTCTGACTGTTACAAAGCACTGACACTGGAGACTCCTTCCATAAATATTAAATGAATGCCCTTTTTAATGTTGATTACATTTCCACTGTTAAATAACATTTCTACTTAGTAAGTTGCTGCTATACAAATGAAGTAATAACATATTAGAAGGAGCACAGTGATTTGCAGCTGCACCACTGTACGAGCTGCTGTTACAGAAAATGAATCAACACTTTCTGACCAATCAGAAGCCAGTAATTAATCAGTGCTGTTGTATAATTATTGTTAATAAAACATGATGTCCACTAGCCATGAGACACGAGGCAGCTGTTGCGCTCAAATTGTCATCGCTTTCAGATTAACAAAGACTAAGTGATGGACCAAACACACAGGAATTCAAGGGCAGATAACCAGCAAAATAGGAGCATAACTACCATGCAAAAACAAACAAACAAACAAACAAACAAATAAAGAAATAAATAAATAAAAGAAGGCTCAGCCCATTGAATTTATGTGGGAGTAAAATTCTTTTGCCTTCTGTTTCATAAGACCATCCACAGGATGCTTTCCTGGGACTAAAATAATTTAAGACTTTGTGAAACTAGGGATGCATGGCTACCATTTTTTTTTTTTTTTTTTACATCAAATAGTGAGTACATGATTTTTGTTTGTACTCATTGATACTGGTACTGCTACTGAAATGAATAACCTGCTTAGTACTAATCAATCGGGGATGTCGCAGAACATTATATTTAGCTCAGTTTATGTTTTCCTGGTTTAAACAGTGGCCATGAAAAGCAGGTGTGTGTGTGTGTGTTCATGCAGTTCTGGCTCGTGCTTTATAACATAAAGATTCTAAAGAAAGAAAGTGCATTAGCTAGCTATATTGGTCAGCTAGGATGGAATAGGGTTGTAGTGGAAAAGAGCAGGTATTGTTTTACGTCGGAAAAGTGCTTCTGTAAAGGTGTAAGTCAAGCTAGTTTTATTGTTTTCATTGCGTCAGAATCCCTCGTTGTCAATATCTGATAGTAGCTGATCATCAAGAACAACATACTGGGTAAGAGCTGTTATTTTTATTCATGTTTCCTGCTTAGTCAGCATTTTCTGGAGAGTTGTTTACTGCTGTTTGCTATTAGTGATGAACTCCTTGTGCTGAGATGTTTTAGCAGGATACTTGTATTAAAGGAAGATGCTTGGTATTTTTGCAGAGTTTCGCTGTCATTTCATTTACTCTATTCATTAATGCAGCAGCATACACTAGGCTTACGTCACAGAGTACACCTTTTATCAGATGTTTGTATGAGTAGGAGTAAATGAACACAGTATTGGACTGATACCAGAATTAATATTGATGCGTCCCTAATTAAAACCATAAGCAATGCCTCTGAACACTTAAGTGACAATGTTAGCTACACTGAAACACACAGATTTGAACAGATTACTGAGCATCTAAACAGTCAGAATGAATTCATGAAATGAATTTATGAAATTATCTGCATGCAAATGACAGTATCACTTAGACATTGGCACTTACAAATCATGCTGAGAGTCATGAGGCAAGAGTACATGTTAAAATCTGCTAATAAGGATGATTCTTAGAGTCTTTAAATCGCCAATCAGCTTTCAAAGCGATTCGTTGTTTGTGAGTTTTGGAGTTGTAGGAGGTATGATATTGGATAGCAGAAACAGCTCTATCTTGATTCTATCAGCTTTGAAACGATTCCAGCTTGGGGATTATTCAGTGCATTTTGACCCAGCAGGTTATTGATTTGTAGAAATGGAGTTGGTCAGTGTTAATCGCTTTACACTTTGCTGTGCGATTGAGTCAGAACTGATGGGTGAATATGTACTGAAAATTTTTTTACTGTTGGTTCTTTCAATGCACTGACATTTTGCACTTTTGTAACTCTATGTCCTATTAAATTCAGTTGTTGTTTTTTTTTTTCCCTGAAGCTCAGCTATTGTGGATTTTATTACATTTTGAAGTGCAATGGTTTTTTTTTTTTTTTTTGTGGTAGGGTTGATATTACCTTGGACTTACACACAATATTGGTAAAGTTCAACGAGGTGCAGGCTTTTTTTGGCTTGTTAAGTTGGATGAAATATGTGAAATGAAATGTGCCTGGATGCCTCATGTCTTCCTACAGACATAACGAGTAAATATGATGATGAAGGAAGCTTTGTTGTTTGTGCGTCAGGGAATATGCTGTTCTTTCTGTGCCAATGAGGAGGAGGAGAAGCGGGAGAAGCAGGAGGTGGAGAAGGAAAAATAAGAGGAGGAGAAGCTGGAGGAGGATTATGAAAAAAAAAAGGATGTGGAGGAGAAGGAGAAAGAGGAGTTGGAGAGGAGGAGGAGGAGGAGAAGGAGGAGGAGGAAAAGGAGGAAAAGGAAGAAGTGGAGGAGGAATATGAAAAAGAAAGTGGATGAGGAAAAAGAGACAGAAGCAGAGAGCAAAGTGGAGAAGGAATATAAGAAGGAGCAGGTGGGGGATGAGGATGAGGAGGAAGAGAAGAAGGAGGAAGGTGGGAGTGGAGGAGGAATGTGAATAGAAAGAAGTGAAGGACAAGGAGAAAGAGGAGTTGGAGATAGCACAGGAGGAGGAGAAGGAGAAGGAAAAGAAGGCAAAGGAAGAAGTGGAAGAGGAATATGAAAAAGAAAGTGGATGAGGAAAAAGAGAAAGAAGCGGAGAGAAAAGTGGAGAAAGAACTGTAAGAAGGAGCAGGTGGATGATGAGGAAGAGGAGGAGAAGGAAAAGAGTGAAAAGGAGGATGAAACTGGGGAAGTGGATGAGGAGAAGAAGGAGGAAGGCCGAATGGAGAAGGAAAGTGAAAAGAAAGAAGAGGATGAGAAGGAGGACGAGTTGTTGGAGATAGTGGAGGTGGAGGACAAAATGAAGGAAATTGAGAGAAGGAGGAATAAAAGAGAAAGAAAAGGGAGAGGAAAGTGGAGGAGGAATAGAGAAACAAGGAATTGGATGAGGAGAAGGAGAAGGAAATGTAGGAAGAAGAGGAAGGGAAGTGGAGAAGCAAAACAAGAAGGAGGAAGGAAGGAAGTGAAAGATGGGAAGGAAGTAAAGGACATAGTGGGAAAGAAAAAGAAGGAGGATGAAGAAGAGTAAATAAAAGATGAAGTGGGAGAAAAGAACAGGAGGAGAAAGTGGAGGAGGATGCGAAGGAGGAAGGCAAAGAGAATAAAGAGGAAATTAAGCTGTGGCAGGATGAAGTTTTTTTTTAAAAGTGATTTAAAAAATTGCTCGGGGAAGTAAACTGAGGTGCAGCGTGTCTTCACACAGCACAAACAGAGCTTAAGAGCATAAACATGGAAGCTCGGGAAAATACAGCAACAAAAACAAACCCATCCACACTGGATCAGGTTTCTGGATTTGCTCTTAATGAAATACTCTCATAGAACTATTATTACTTAATGCTAAGCTAGTGCAGCAGCTATCACAGCCGCTAGATAACTAACACTGCTAATGTAATATAGCTGTGTCGCTGTGTTCACATATGATCGGTCTCATTTAATTTATTTAAATCCTTGCTCTAAGCTTATCTAATTTACCGGTGAGCCGTCCCTAAGGAGAAGCTCGTTAGAGGATCATTAAAAAAGTGACAAACCTCATGTGGGTGTGGATCTGCTTTAGCAAACGTGCCCTGTGTGTAAATATCTTCATTTTGTAGCCTTGTGAATAATTTATCGATTTATTTATTTATTTTATTTATTAATTTATTGATCATGGTTTTGATCTAGATAATAGAAAACAATACACTGAAATATCCCTTCTTCTTCTTATTATTATTATTATAATTATGTAACACTGTCTATGAAGGTACAGTACAATATGTATATTATAGGTACAGTATAATATGTACAGTATAATGACCTTTGAATACATCCATAACCTGTTATAACGCATTCATAAGGCATTATATACATCATTATAAAGATCTCTGAAAAGGCGTTACAATGTATACATTTATAATGCATTTATAAATTGCTAACAGAATGCATTATACAGTAAGTAGTGTTTATAACACATTATAACACCAATACCAAATTAATTTCACAGTTTATTAGTGCATTATGTTTGGTACGTTTGGTCGTAGACACGACAGCAAGTTTTTGACGAGACGTGGTAAAGTTTTGTAGTATAATTGCCTGATAATCTTTTGGGTATAATTGATTTATTAAAAAAATAAATAAATAAATAAAAAAAGAAAGAAAAGAAAACAGGTCTCATAATGCACTATACAAGTGCTCTGTTTCTTTAGTATTGAAGTTAAAATGTGTTATGATCTGTCCTTGTAGAGTATCATGTTAACAGTAAATAATTAGAACAATGTTTAATGCCTTTTGAATGCATTGTAACATGTGTTATTATTATTATTATTATTATTATTATTATCAATAATAATAGTAGTAGTAGTAATAGTAATATGAGTATTTTGTTACTTACTAATTCTGAACATAGTGTTTTCTGTTTCTCCATTAACTAAGCTATTGCAATAGCCCACTCTTGAAGGTTTGTCTAATATCTGTCTGTGCTCATCTGTGGGTGATTATTATGATTTTATTTAGTTTGTGAAAGGAAATGTAGCTGTCGCTCTGCACAGCATTGTGTACACGTCTAATCACATAGCCTACGCTGCGTCTCTATCTCTTTGGACACTGTCAGTGATGTGGGAGTGATGTGCATGAAAATACTGCTAGGATGATGAACTGTTACAACAGACTTACAACAGGTTAAATCCTCCTTCTTCCACTTACACACACACACACACACTTTGTCTCTCTCTGTCTCTCTCTCTCTCTCTCTCTCAGATCTTTTTTCTTTTTGACATTTTAAAGAAAGTGAATGATTAAGTAAGAATAAACAAAGCTGACTCACGTGGCCGTTCATCAATCATGCAGGCGGCTAATATCAGTAAAGTCTCAGCTGGCGTGCAGTCGTCCCTCTTCATGAGAGAGGAAGTAAACAGGGGTAGGTAACAGTGGGGAGGGGGGGGTTGGGTATGGGGTGAATACAGTACGTACACCAGAATGATGAAGGAGATAAATACAACCACGCCGATTTTAGCTGAGTGTGGATGATGTATGTTCAATCTCATAGTATGAAATTAAGTGTGGAAGATGTAGCAATGCTCACAGTAATGAAGCATGGCTTTGCACTGAGATGCCAGTTTATTACTTATTAAATTGTTTCACCTACTAAATTGGCATCTCAGTGTATATATACGGAATAACACACCTTCAAATATGCTGTTATAGGAAAATAATCAACAGCGGGTGGTGTGATGAAGCAGAGTTACTGTTAGCACCCTGGAGATGATTATTTTTCCATAACAGCACATTTTGTATGAGTGTACCTCACAGAAAACTCCACCATAGCAACATTTACACCCGTTTTCAAGTCAGTTTATGACTTAAAGGCCATCAAGTTCCTGTTTTCGTTGTTACTATATGGTGTCAAAAATAATGAGACATGGTACAGGGTCTTCGAATAGAAATCGTGAGTCAGAGTTTATTCCAAGACAGAAGAAAAGCTCGGAGCAACATTATACAGAGGATTTATTCTGAAGACGTTCTAGAGACAGAGAGGAGAAAGCCAAGAAATAAATAACAGAACAGAACAGTAGTTCCTTTGTGATTATATGGTTATTAAATAGAAGTAAAAAGGACAAAATCACTGGCTTAGATGCATTAACATATATTATTCATCATTAAATGATTGGTACAGATTATATAAATGTTCATGAAATCATCCCCTGTCCATTACATGGGAAGATGATGATCATGATGATGAACTAGTTTAAACCGGACCCATTGGTATCTAACGTTTAGGACTATGTGTTTGAGTACACTCTGGAAGATGGTATTTTAACAAGGAGCCATGTGTTATAAAGGTCTTGAAGTACTCACCATATATATCACCCTGCCAGGCTCATGGTGGAACCACACGTTTGACGCAAAAACAAGTTAATTAATACAAAAATAAAAATATGACACAAGCTGACCTCAATTATAGATCCAGCACTATAGAAAAAAAACATATAAGAACAAGAACAAGAACGTTAATATTGCCCTGTGACTAGTCTCGAAGTTGGAGCTACTGTCAGAGCTGCTGCTATAGAAACTTAATCAACACCTTCTGACCAGTACAACTCGAACAGCAGGTAACAGTTCCTACTGTGGTCATGAGGCAAACTGGCTTGGCAGAAAACTTAACAAGAAATGATCTAGCTATCAACTGTATGTTCATTATGTTATGTAATGAATTTATTTGTGCTGTTTAGGGGTAAAACATGAGTCACTTTA
This sequence comes from Pangasianodon hypophthalmus, assembly GCF_027358585.1. Lineage (NCBI taxonomy): Eukaryota > Metazoa > Chordata > Actinopteri > Siluriformes > Pangasiidae > Pangasianodon > Pangasianodon hypophthalmus. The sequence continues at coordinate 30,531,171 of NC_069710.1, read as the reverse complement.
TGAGAGGATGACATGCCCAGGAACACATCAGCCAGACTTTCCAGTTAAACCAATTCATTCTTTAGTTTAGATCAGATATCAATTGATATTCAGTTCCAGGTTGTAACACTACAAAAGTTGGCATGGTGGCATGGCAGGTAGTGTTACTGCCTCACAGCTCCAGGGTTCCTGGTTTGATTCTGAGCTCAGTTTACTGTCTGTGTGGTGCTTTGTATGTTCTCCTCGTATTTGTCTGGAGTTTCTCCAGTTTCATCCCACTGTCCAGAAACATGCAGTTACGTGGATATGCTAAATTGCCCATAGGTGTGTGTGTGTGTGTGTGCATGGTGCCCTCTGATGGACTCAGGTCCCATCCTGGGTCCTTGCACCCTGTAATTTTGGTATTGGCTCTGAATCCAAGATAAAGGATAAAGATTACTGAAGATGAATGAATAAACACTATAAAAAGGGGGTTAATACTGATGAAGGAACTGTATTATTACCCATAGTGACCCATAAATCCAACGTATAACCAGTTTCTTTCAGCTTGAAATTTGTATGCAATTGTTAATGTTGTATTAAACAAAGAAAAGTGCTTTTGATGCTTTTACTGTGTTTTGTTTGAATTTGTAATGTAAATTCACTCCTCCTCAAAGTAGCTCCATCTATACATGACAGTCTGTAGTGTAAAACGTGATTCAGTGGGAGATGGACCGATTTTAGACGCAGCAATGTTTTTAAGTAAATAACTGGTGCTTCTGAAATCTGTATTAATATAAAACACTTAGTCTGAATCTGTACATGAGCCAGCAGAAATGTAATGAATGTTCCTCTGAGACCATAAAAAGTCTGCAGCTTTTGCAGTTTTAACTTTTTTTATCAGAGGCCCAAAAATGTAATTTCCGCCTATTTTGGGGTGCCAGTTTTCAGGGGTTTTTTTATGTAATTGTTTGTGATATCACACTCCACAGTGGTGGTTAATGGCTCATATGAAAGTAGACACTCAGAACTTTAGGAATTTGCAGTTTTTCATAAGTATTTCTTTTTTTTTTACCTAGGTTTAAATGGTATCACTTTATTGTTGATACTCTACATACAGAAACCCAACAGTGTCCTGACTAATCTTATAACTGACTTGCGGCGATAAAATAATTCATTTGTTTATGCTGATTGAAAATGTCCGATAAGTCAACTGAATGCCACTGTACTGTGAGAAAGGATTAAAGAGAATTCTAGCTAATAACTGATTGTATACACAGTTCTGTTTTTTTTGTTCATCTTCAGTGTTCAAGATATTATTGACATTTGATGTATAAACAAAAGTGCTTCTAATTCAAGCTAATATTTACATTGATTCATCTTCAGTAAGTGCCTTATTCTGGTCAGGGTCATGGTAGACCAGGAGTCTCACCATGAGGGGAGAATACACACTGGGTGGGACACCAGTTCATCCATGCACACACACATTCACACACTCAGTCACACCTAGGGGCAATTTAGGATAGACAATCCACCTACACACCTATGTTTTTAAAAGGCGGTAGGAAACCAATGCAGAAATGGAAAGAACATGCAAAACTCCACACAAATGGTAACTCGAATGCAGGATCGAACCTGAGATCCTGGATCTGTGAGACAGCAACACTACCGGCAGTGGTGCTAGCGTCCTACTGCTAATATTTACAGTTTAATGTTTAAATGAAGAGTCTTTGAAGCTATTGTTTACATTGAATGTTTAATCACCTTTTCATAATGAAGCTACTGTTTACATTTAATGTTAAAATAAACCATTTAGTGTTGAAGCATTTAGTATTGGAGCTATTGAAGCTTGTTTACATTTAATGTTTTATTGAAGGTTTTCGTATTGAATCTATTGTTTACGTTTAATGTTAAAGTGTTTAGTATTGGAGCTATTGAAGCTTGTTTACATTTAATGTTTAATTGAAGGTTTTCGTATTGAATCTATTGTTTACGTTTAATGTTAAAGTGTTTAGTATTGGAGCTATTGAAGCTTGTTTACATTTAATGTTTTATTGAAGGTTTTCGTATTGAATCTATTGTTTACGTTTAATGTTAAAGTGTTTAGTATTGGAGCTATTGCAGCTTGTTTACATTTAATGTTTTATTGAAGGTTTTCGTATTGAATCTATTGTTTACGTTTAATGTTAAAGCGTTTAGTATTGGAGCTATTGAAGCTTGTTTACATTTAATGTTTAATTGAAGGTTTTTGTATTGAAACTATTGTTTACGTTTAATGTTAAAGCGTTTAGTATTTAAGTGTTTGGTATTTAAGCTATTGTTTATATTTAGTACTGAAGTGTTTAGTATTGAAGCTATTGTTTATATTTAATGTTAAAATAAAGTGTTTAGTATTGAAGCTAATGTTTACATTGAATTTTTGAGCAAAGCTTTTCATTTTGAAGCTACTGTTTACGTGTAATGTTTAAATGAAGCGTTTGTCATTTGTAGGTAATGTATACATTCAATATTTAAACTAAGCATTTGCCAGTGAACCTAATGTTTACATTTAATTTTGAAGATAAGCACTCTTCATTTGTAGCTAATGTATACATTTATAGTTTAAATAAATTGCTTATGATTGTAGCTTTATATACATTAATTGGTAAAACATTATACTTTTACATTTACAACTACAAAACAAATTTTACAAAATATGAGCCAAATAAAATGCAAATGATTCTGTCCCTCCATCAGCAAGGGTTAAAGTGAACATTAGGGCTGTAGGATTCGAGTTCGGTTTCCAAATATTTATTTGTATTAACTTGGACTTTGGTCTCGGTCTTGGGCATTGGTCTCGCAAAATCTGGTCTAATCTGAGAGTTTGTAAATGTAATGTTCATGTTGTCTTTTCTTTTCACATGCACAAAGTTTGACACAGAGTCATTCCTTCTTCTAGAAAACAGCCTAATCTTCTGCACAATGCATGAATGAAGCTGAGTAATTGGAATAAAAGCTTAACCTTGAAAAGGATTTGACTTTTTGCTTTTGCTCTCTGTCTTGACTCGGTCTTAAGCTTCTGTCTTGCCTCGATCTTAAGCTTCTGTCTTGCCTCGATCTTGGTCAGTCCTGGTCTTAGACTGGTTTTGATAATGGTATTGTGACTAAAGCCTTAGCAAAAATTCCCTAAAGATGATAAAGCTTTAGAAGATTAAAAGAAAAAACCTACAGTAAAAAGTGCATGGCTGTGTTTGACTTTTTACGCTTGAGTGCCAAACAAACAGTGAGAGATAAAGAGCTTTACCTCTCTTGATTCCATTATCAGCATTAGCTCTGTATGTTATTGTATTAATTACTTGTGTCAGTGAATAATCCTACATATAATTCTACAAGTATAGGTGAGGTACTAATGAGTTAATGATTAACTGAAATAGAACATTGTCATATATTTTAAAAAATCTTCAGCCATCTTTTTTCTGCATCTCAGTTCTATGAATAAACATTTCCACTTCAATATACAAACATTTTATTGTAATATTTGAATTTTTTTTTTTTTTCATTCTTGTCTTTGCCACTAAAGTTTCCAAAGTGCATTTTTAAATTTTGCATAAAACAGTTGGATGCAAAACATCAAATTGATATTTCAATGGTAGAAATAATCAACTGGCAGACAGAATTTACAGCAAATGTGTTTTCTCTCTTCTTGTGTGCTTTTATGAGTGTTCATTTAATGGGTGTTGGCTTCTTCCTTGTCTAAAGGATGCCATTAAATTTGTTAAGACTGATATTTAATTATCCTTATAACACAGTGCTGTTCAATTCTCGATTCTGACTGGTCAGAAGGGGTTGATTTTTTTTTTATCTGCCAGACCGACAGGACATCTGAATCTGGCGATGGACAGAAGGCTAGGATGACAATCTAGGACTCTAGTCACCCAAACTACAGCCTGCTGTCAATACTGCACTCAGGCAAACGCTACTGCAGCATGAGAACCAACATGAAGCGTTTCAGGAGGAGCTCCTTTCCACAAGCGATTAGAGCTCTGAAAGGGACCTGCGATCAGGCAGAATTTCTTTTATCTCCTTTTCATGGACACACATTCACACACCCAGCAGCACCGACCTGGACCTGGACCTGGACTGTTCTACCACATCATTCATTCCAACAGCACACAAACACACAGACCCCAAATCAGGACACTAATATACACATATCAGATACACTTGTATATTGCAATGTGCATTCTGTACTAGATATTTATTGTTTCTTTCCTACACTGTATTGTCCTGCACTATTGTGCACTTTATGTCCTATGCGTCTTATGTGCCTTATGTGTCTTTGCCCTTTGTAAAGTAATGTTTGCACAGTTCAGGAACAGTGCAATTAAGAATCTCACTGCAAGACTTATACACTATATAACAATGTACATGGCAAATAAAGAACTTGTAAAGTCTCAGAGCTTAATTACTTCATCAGGCCTTAACTGATTCCTTAGGACTCAATAGACAGGTCAAGAACTGTCATCAGGAATAGCAATTCCAGAGTTTTAAAAAAATCTCTGACTCTTCAAACCTTGTGCTAACACTCAGAAGCGATGAGCTGAAAATGAAGCTAATTGTTGTGTAAAGAGCAGAGAAAGGCTATAAAAAGATATTAAAGTATGCCTGTATGCTGGGCAGAAAGACAAAGCAAAAACCCTATATGACACTGCGGAAAGGTTTAGCTGACACAATCATGGTGCAGTTTTCTAATCTGCAGCATTGCTTGCACAACCAAGATCTGCATGGAAGAGTCAGCAGAAGGAAACCTTACCTGTGTCCTCATCGTAAACGTGAATGACTGATATATGCAAAACAATATCTGGATAAGTCACAGACTTTTTGGAAACAAGTGCTGTGGATTGATAAAGTAAAAATGGTACTCTTTGGCCAAAATCATGGTATGTTTGGAGGAAAAAAAAAAAGGAGCAGCATTTGAAAAGAACACCTTGCCAACTGTTAAGCATAGTGTGGATCTGTAATGCTTTGGGGTTGTGTGTTGCCAGTGGCACAGGAAACACTGCACAGGAAACATGACCGCTTTGCACCTGATTCACGTTTATGTCAATTAGCACTAGTATTTAAGTCACGTCCTGTACAGCACCTTGATGTCTAACTTTTGTTCTCTGTTGTTGATATCTTTGTACCTTGTTCTTGTCATGTTCATGTTGTTGCCCTACTTCGCTATCCTCATTTTGTTCCTTGCTCTTTGTGTTGCGTGTGTTTTCACTTACTATAAACCAGAACCTGCACTTGCATCTGCCTCTACAATCCGTGACAAGTAGTTAGCACCTGGGTGAAGTAGCCTGTTCATACTGAAGTGGGGACATATAAATTTTGTACATGCCCCAAAAGTGGGTTATAAGAAATGGATCAGGACTTTTAAAGGATACGCTTGAAGACAGGAAAACGTTTGGTTTTGAGGGAGTCCTGGGAGCCTGTAAGGAAAGAGCAATTTGACATCTATAAAAGGAGCAGGTGTGTGTTTAATCTGGACTGACAGGCCTACAAAAGTAAAGACCTTAGTGTCATTCAGGGACCTTTCTCCAGAGTGACTACAATAATTACCTTCAAAACAGCGCTGTTAGCGTGCCTGTCAAGAGGAAAGACATCAGCAGAAGAAAAGCATTGACTGCCAGCCGTAATGGTGTCACTCAGATCACTGACTGGCTGTTCTTAGATCTCAGTTTTAGGAAACACAGCAACACAAGCTGATATTCACAATTTCACATCTCAAAATAATAATAATTTCCATCAAAATTGGTCTGTTAACATCACTCTCGGTAGTAAAAACATCAAATCAAATCAAATCATCTAAATGACATATCAGCAGACATATGGAGGCCCTGCTATGGCACAGCATGCTGATTTCATATTCACCATTGCTAATTCTGCTCTCATACTAATCATGGTTTGAGAGTGAGTGTATAAACGAAGCAGCTGGGAGTCGCAAAATCCCTCCTTCCTATTACTTCTTCAGAAACACGAACTCTCCCAGCGGCCCTGATTCAGCTTACAGAGCCAGCGAGCTCACAGGGGAGAGATACTCAGGCACATCACTTATCAGGCCAGAAAGCAAACACTGCCAAGTTTAAATGCCCCAGTATACAGTACACGAATTCACCCTAAATCAGAAAGCTTTTCCTCCAAGACCAAAGGTTCATTAATTCAATCAGTTCTAACAGCAAGAATAACAAAACTAGGAAAAGTGATGTTATGAAGTGAATGTACATTTTAACTCAGTGGAACTGGTTAAGAAATAAAACACTCTTGTGGTTACTAAATAAATTCTATGGTTCACATTGACTAATGTGTCTGATATTAAAAAAAAGTTGCATTAAGATCAAAATATTAATGTGTTTTCATTGAAATTCTATTGTTTTGTCTTTTTCCCCTAGAAGGAGTCCCAAGACACAAACCAGGTTTGAGCATGCTAGTTTAGCTGATCGACTCATGTGTGGTCTTTCACTGCCATCTAGTGGGCAAATAATGTAACAACATAATAAAACTTCACAATTTACTCTTGAGATGAAGTGAAGTGACTTGTGGCCGAGTATGGTGACCCATACTCGGAATTTGTGCTCTGCATTTAACCCATTCAAGTGCACACACACAGTAGTGAACACACACACACACACACCGTGAACACACACCCGGAGCAGTGGGCAGCCTTTTTTTTGCTGCGGCACCCGGGGAGCAGTTTGGGGGTTCGGTGCCTTGCTCAAGGGTCTCACCTCAGTCGTGGTATTGAGGGTGGGAGAGAGCTGGTCATTCACTCCCCCCACCTACAATCCCTGCCGGACCCAAGACTCGAACCCACGAGCTTCAGGTTCACCTTCGGGTTGCAAGTCAGACGCTCTATCCATTAGGCCACGACTGAAAACTTCCCACAACTTCATAACATTATCACTGCTTATCTAATTAAACACGATGATTTGGCAAATATTATGATCTTTACTTTTTTTTAAAATAGTGTAACAAAATAAATTACTAACATATCAAACAGGTTTTCCACTTTAATTAATTTATATAGATTCATTTATAAATAGATTGTTATTCATTAGTAATAAGCAATATGCAATATGCTTACATTTAGCTATGTAGCAGTTACCAGCTCCGTTCCTCTCGCACTCTCAGACTTTTTATTTACTAGAGTTAATTTGCCTACAGAAGACCACACATCGAAAATCACAGCACAAATCTTTTATTATTAATTGTAATAATTAATAATAGCAGCACTGGAAGTTTGGTAGACTGCTGAGTTGCTTTTAGAAATTTGGCTTTATTCATAATAATGATTAAATGATTAAAAAAAAAGATTTTGTATGTTTAAATTTAATGCAAGAAACAAACTGTCGTGACTTGAACAACACATTTTAGCAAAGAGTGTTTCATTTTGGTCCTCTTTGGCTTCCCATGCTATAAAAGAAGAGGTGTGTGTGTGCTGTCAGACACAGCTCATTTCACAGTCTGGGTTTAATCACAGAGCAAAAGCAATTTTAACACCACAGGATTAATATCTGGCCACGTTATGAGCAGGGACGTAACAAAAATACTCAAAGTTTATGACTTCAGGAGTTTTTCAATAATTTGTGAATTTAACATCAAGTCAGTGATGAAGCTTCTCTGCCTGATTCAGTTAGAAGAAGATCATAAGGTTAGAATAAAGTTAATAGGTGGAACCTGAACATTAAAAATAACTCTCAGAGCAGTTTTTGAGCATCGTCTGGACTGTAAGTTCACTTGGAAGTCCCTTATAATGTATTGGCCATGGTGAGAAAAAAGATTAACCCATCATGATCACATTACAACATATAATTATATACAATAATCATTTACTTAGCGCCGACTCTGTGTTCTTCATGCTCAGGTGATTTGTTGGAAAGATTTGTTTCATTTTTGTCCATGTCTGGGTTTTGAGGAAGAGGTTTATGAACACGTTTTCATCCCTACATGCACCTCAGACAAGATTTTTCACTTTTTCTTGGTTCGCTATAAAAAAGCATTATGTGCAGGTAGTGTGTCGTGCTCCATTGGGATGTTGCTGTCTTTGTGACATCATCAGCGAGTCACACTCAGCCGAAGTTGTCATCAGTTTCAATACACAGAACCCAGAGAACAGACGAGGTACGGCTCTACTGATATCTTCTCTTTAACTAAGCGCCTAGTACATCCGTCTTTCTGGCATTTTGAAGAAAAAAAATCAATCTATTGATTAATTAGTCAAGTCACCTTTATTTATATAGCCCAGATAAAAGACAGCACTTTCAGAGTTGACTTTTTCTGAGTATCACAGAAAAGGGTGTGAGGCTGGAATCAGGTACTTCCGGAAACACGAGCAGCCTTGATGTGCCTCTGAGTTCATCTGAAAGCCGCAGCAAAACCTGCTGCATATAAAGCAGTACACTGTGGCTCCAAGATAAAGCCCAAACCGACAACAAGCGATGCGTCAAAGCGAGAGCTCAAAGCACTGAAGAGCTACCATGACCACCATGAAGACACTGCGACCTGCGAGAAAAGGTTTGAGCAGACCTTAAAAAAATAAGTTGACATGCTGTCTTTCCTAAAATAGTTTAAAAAAATAGCATGCATGCGGTGTGGCATGGTACTCCAATCCGGGGATTAGGATTAGTTAGGGATTGTTACCAGAGCTGTACCATGCTGCACCTTTCAGTGGAAAAAACACCTCAGTTTCCAGCATTAGGACAGTTAGAGATGTTTACGACTTCGATACAATGATCAGACTATTAATAAAAAACAGTAATCAGTCAGCTCCAAAAACCATCAGCCAGGGCTGCAGTTTCCACATAAACAAGTCATCAAAGCAGTAAGTACAGGAAGCGTAGGAATGTAAAGGTTTACGTTTAGATAGCACAAGTGTTAGCCAGAGAGATCATCTGGAGATCTGGATGAGAGCTACCGCAACAGTGGAAAGCCCGACTGCCTCAACTTGTTGAGTGCTGTTTCTGTATTTCAAGTTTTAAATTATGAGTTTGAGTTTGTACAGGAGAAGAGGATGTTCTCCTTCCTCAAGGAATGCAAGAAGAGGAAAGTTCAGATTGATCATCACAAATGTCCTGCTTCGAATATATTCACCAGCAAAGGAGAAGATCGGGAGAAGATCCACACACCGTGAATTTTCTTCTTTTCTGAGGAGACATCGGAGACATGAAGAACAACTCAAGAATTCTGAAGATATTTGTGATACCACCATTTTCCTCACCTCCATTTTCCTCACCTCCATTTTCCTTTCTTCCATTTCCTCGCCGCCATTTTCCTCACCTCTATTTTCCTCACCTCCATTTTCCTCGCCACTAGGCAATATCTTGACTTTGAAGTAAATTTTAATACCCATGTTTTTCAAAACCAAAACCATGAATTATTAATTATGTACAATGCCTTACTTTAAAAGTGACCCAAGAACAGCATTAGCTAAATATCTTTTTAAATTACCACTAACGCATAGCGCTAGCTCTGCTAATATTTAAGCAACTTAGCCACCTGCATTAGCATATAATACAATTTTGTCCATATATAAATTTTGTCCTCATAAAAAATTTGTCCTTTATAAATCCAAATTTCTAAATTGGTTGGTTTATGGTCAATATTTTTTGGTTGAGGATGAAATGAGCTGCCGCTCATTTAGAATTTACTCGATTTATATAGACCATAGTTTACATGCACAGTTTTTTTTTTTAATTAACTGTAGTTCGTAATGTTTTTCAAAAATAGAATGTTATTTTCAGATGTTTTTAATGAGGAATGGTGCTACCTGGGTGTTGGGCTATATTTGGTCTGCACCAATATATTATGCTTTGCTTTTAGACCAAACGGCTCCACTTTAGTCTCATCAGACCGTGAAATCTTTTTCCAAAAGCTCTCAGTTTCTAGCATGGCCTTTCTCAGAAGTTACTTCCTTCTGGTCATTTTCCCATAAAGGCTGGATCTGGGAAGAGCTGATGATGTTGTTGAGGTCTGTACAGTTTCTCCTCTTTCAGCCCTGAGCTCTGTACCTCCTTCAGTGTTGTAGCTGAACTCTCAGACACTTCTCAGACAATTGCCTGTCTTGTCCAAGCACTCAGTTTGGCCTGATCTTCAAACTGTCTGGTTTGTGCCATATATTTTCTACTTTGTTATAATGGAGATTACAGTGCTCCTAGGAAGGTTCAAAGCATTGTTGTTCTTTTTCTAACTTTCTCCTGCTTTTTTTCTGCCTAACAACTTTCTCGAAAGCTTCATGCGCAGCTCCTTGGTCTTCATGAAAGCAGAACTGATCATATCTGCTGTTTAAGCTGTAAAACCTCCCAAAGTCGGAGATTTTTATTGTGCAAGCATACAACTGGACACATCTGGATTTAAAATGAACACAGGTGTACCCTGTTTAACATATTTAGTGTGAGCTCTCGGAAATTAAATACTGGTCCTGATATAGATTGCTAAAAGAAAGGGTGTGAATATTTATCAATTATCGAGTTTTAAGACTTTGTATTTTTTTTTTTTTATAATTTGGAGTCACTGGATAATTGAATGTTTAAACATTATTTGTTTGCAGCACAATTATTCAGGCATCAACAAATTACATTTAAATAACAGGATTTAAAAGAAAAATCATTAACATATTCTAATATTGTATGAACACAGTAAAGTAAAGTTGATTACATATTTAGATGTTGGCCTGAGTAACATTCTATAATTCACTTATAAATACAGTAACAACAATAACAGGACTTATTCATATATTATATAATATAATACATTGAATATATATTATAAGATATATTCAAAATATTCATATATTTTAATACATTTTCCAAATTCGCAACCAATATTTTCTAAAATTCAGTATAAACAGATTAAGTAAGAAGTAGAAAACCACAACCAAACGGTTTGTAACATTTTATCATTTATTTCTTATCATTTATTATGACATGATTTAAAGAAAAGATAAACATCAGCATCATCTCTAAAATGATAGGAACACATGATACTAAGTACATGACTCTGCACACTCAGTAGTAGGCCTGAGCAACCTTCTGTATTTCCCAGTCTACATTATAAGATTCTCCATAAAAACACGCTTTTTGCATCAGCCTCATTTAACCACAGATGAGTGTTTCATTCGTCTCCATTGTATCCCTTCACCTCTCTCCACTTACTGTACTTTAAAACTGTCACAATTAACCGGAGCCAGGTTTAGTAATTTATGTTTAATAATAAACATCTTACATGATTTATATTTGAACTTAGATTTGAACTCACGATTGAACATTAAGCTTATTTTCTTATACTAGTACATCTATGTATATTCACACCATAATTACATGCAGAATCAATTATTCATGGCAATTTTATAACTTCATGAAACAAAAAATAGCCAAAGTGCATGTCTTTTTTTTTTTTCCTTCCCCCAAGATTTCTGGGGTCAGCTTCCTGTTTGATGCTGACCACACCCCCTTATATGATGTCACACGAATTAAGTCATGTTGTTTCTTTCAGGTGCTCCCACCGCAAGGGCTCAGTAACATAAGATTTGACTAAACACATTACTTATGCTACTAAGCAGCCAGTATGAGCCAGCAGGGCATGCTGGGGAACGAGGGGCTGTCCAATAAGGACTCTGGGATCCAAGAACACTACAGGAAAGAGAGCAATCCACAGCTAACACACGTGTGTTTCAGGTCTGAGAACACTGCCATAGTGTTGATACTTTGCTTTCCACCTTGTCACTTTCATTTATCATTCTGTAATTCTGTTTTTTTTAACAGTTTTCTGACTAAATTCCTACAAAATGTGGGTGTGTCTTTAAGTCCATATATGGAACTGAGAGCAGTTCAGAGTGGGAGTGTTGATTCCATAAATTGAAATGCATCTATAAGTCCATATATAGAGATACCATTTTTGGAACTGTGTCTTTATGTCACTATGTGGAAATATCATAAATAAAAATATGGGAATGTTTGTGCTCACAGATGAAAATAATGAAGAGGACTCTGAGTGGTTTTAATCCAATATATGGAAATGTATCTTTGAGTCCACTATGAATATCTACCATATAGATAAAATAATCAAGGACTAAACACAAAACAGGTGCACACAATCAGGAAACAAACTAATAACAAGACAAGGGGAGGAGACACAACCAAACAGGAACCAAACCAAACACTAGCACATGGCACTTATCACCATGGGAACCACAACGACAAGGTGAAATCCATGACAGATATATGAAAATGTTATATATGGAAATGTGAGTGTGCCATTGAGTCCATATATGGAAATGAGAGCAGCTGTGGGTGGGGGTGTTTCTATTCCATAGATAGAAATATTGGTGTGTCTTTGAGTCCATCAGTGGAAAAGTGGGTGTATCTTTGAGTCCATATATATGGAAATGTTGGTGTTTTTTTTTTAGTACATATATGAAAATGATAGTGGTGATACCTAATAATGTCTTTAATACCATAAATAAAAATATGGGAATGTTTGTGCCCACAGATGGAAATAATGAAGAGGACTCTGGGTGGTTTTAATCCCATATATGGAAATGTGTCTTTGAGCACGTATATGGAAATGTGGGTGTGCCATTAAGTCCATATATGGAAATGAGAGCAGCTTGAGTGGACATGTCTTTAACAAGAATTTAAAAAGAATCAGAATTTATATACACACACATTTTTTTCACAGGTTTGTAAACCTGATAGCTAACATGAGCTAACCTGACAGATTTTGAAGTGATGTTTATAAGCTGTTAAAAATCACTACTGCTAACATTAGCCAGCTAGTTAACCTGAACTAACCAGACAGAATTTTTGAGAGGATTTTCAACCAAAAATAAATGTTAAGTCATAACTGATACATTTATCCTTTTGAACCTATACCCTTAGATTAGCTATAGTCACACAAAATTTTCTCCAATGATGGGAGGTCATGGTGCGGTGTAATTCTGCAGGGAATTTAATAATCAGGCTATATAGCTAGTTACTTTTAATACTTTAAGTGACAAATGGCACTAAGAGAATGGTACGGCAAACGTCATGGTGTGATGCCAGACCTCTTAATTAGCAGTTTCTCAGTAATTATTTTCTTCATAAAAGAGAGACTATGCACTTCTTTCCTTCTCTGAATGCGTATGTGGAAATATTGGTGTGTTTTTGAGTCCATAGATGGAAATTATTCATATTTTTACTACCATAGATAAAAATGTGGGCATGTCTAAGTCCATAAATGGAAACAGCAGCTTTGAGTGGGCATGTTTCAATTACATATATGGAAATATTGGTGTGACTTTAAATTTCAGTCCCTCTCAAAGTTTCTTAATGTTTTTGGAGAGTTGTTGCTTGCTGGTGTAGCCATTGGTTTGCTCATTAAAGAGCAAAACTCAGATTTTTATAGCGCAGTTTTGTGACAATGACTGTTCTTCACATGTTCGAGTGATAAATTGACACTAAACATATTTCAGGTTATCAAATAGCATAAGCCAGAGAAACAGAAATGTCAAATTATCCTTTTTGAAGACACACTATAATGCTTTAATGAGCTATACCATATGCATAAGTGTTAGACCTCTCCTGGGGACAATATTATACTTGAACATACTGTATGTAGTGTATGATTTGTAACGTTGCAGTTTCTGTTATCTGAACGCAACGGACTCAGCACTGATGTGCTCATTTGTTAACCAAAGTTTCTCATTTGAATCTTTTGTCCAAACGCTTTGCATTTCTTATCATCTGTATCTCCCTGTAATGCCACACAGGCATAAATAATTGTTATGTTTTGCTGGGTCTTGTTTGGTGATGTGGAATTATTCCACCTGATCTGGATGGACAAACAGCTGCACTCCATGACCCCAGTGACCTCCATGCAGTCTGACCTCGTTACCATAGGAACAAAGTCATGCTTTCTCCACAGGGAATGAGACGGAGCACAGAAAACACCAGGTCCCTCAGTGTGGTGTATCTCCACCTGCATCAGGAACCAGTGCACACTTTCAGCATTTGATATGACTGAACTGGAGTCTAGTGTTTCTTTGATGAGGTGATTGTTTCGATATGTCAACCACACACACACACACACACACACACACACAGATAAATGTTACTATCTTCACAAGAGTTTTATCCCTAGGCTATGTTTTACTATAACTCTACAGTATAATGTTTTTGACTGACTTCAGGACCAAGTAGATGTTTTTTGTGTTATTTTGCTTATTTTAGCCTGAGTTGTTGACAAGCTGTACGTTTTAGAATACATTTAAGGAAATTATAGATATGCTGATGCATAATTTCTGTAGTTGATATGACTTAACAATTGCTGATGTTTTTTTCTTCATGTAATCTGAGTTAATTATGTTGAGTTACTTATGTATAAAAGTTGAATCATGAGTCAGCTCAGAAGTCTGAGTCTAGTTGTGAGACATAAGCTTTGCAGTCTAAGTCAAGTTAAGAGTCTTAAGCTTTGAAGTCTGGGTTGAGTCGTGAGTCATAAACTTTGAAGTCGAATCATAAATCATAAGCTTTGAGGTTTGAGTCAAATCATGAGTCGTAAGCTTTAAACTTTGATTTGAGTTGTGAGTCATACACTTTGAAGTCTGAGTTTAGTCATGAGTCATAAGCTTTGAAGTCTAAACTGAGTCATGAGTCATAAGCTTTGAAGTTTGAGTCAAATCTCTGACTTGAAACTCTGAGTTGAGTTTGAGTTGAGTTTGAAATTTTGAAGTCATAGGTTTTCAAGTGTGGGTCTAGATGGGAGTCATAAACTTTAAAGTGAGTTAGTAAATGAAAAGAAATCTATGAAAGAAAGTAAAACAGACACCCAAATAAACCTTCAGTGGACTGGATGGTTAATAAACCAATACATTTCTTTGTCCAGCTAAAAGCGGATGTAGATGACAGACATTTGATAATAAACAACAGAATTTCAAGCAACTCTTCAGATCTGATGTGAATTTCTGTGAGGTAACTTCACCACTGCTTTTTACTAAAAAGAAAACATGGTTAAAGTCTTCTTAAACTTTCCAAAACATATATACTTATGATTATATCTTTAGAGTGGAATTATTTCAGTTTTTATACACCGTGAGTGTGAAAATTGTCACTGCAGCCTTTTTGTTGCAACAAGCGAAGCTGAAAATTAGCTGGAAAAATCTGTATTAGTGTTGAACCCATGACAGACCAGTGTTACTGCATTAGAATGGATTTTCCCGTACACAAATGAATTATTACACCAGTTTATCAGGAAGGGGCGGGGCTTGCATAGTTCAGGGTATTTCTAATTCAAATAATCTAAATTTTAGGGTTATTTCTAGTGGAAGTGTTGGCACTCCTGTGCTTCTTTCTGCTATCAATTGGCATTTTTATGAAAAATAAATTTCCATCAAGAAATTTACTTTGTATGGTGTTTAGAAATTGTAAAAAAAAAAAAACTACCATCATCTTGTGAAAGTTCAGTATAAGCATTATTAATACTGAAAGAAGGAAAATGCAGAGCTGAAAGCAAACTATCGAAGATTATCATCACCATCTAGTGGACATGAATGAAACAGTCAAAAGGAGACAAAAGGCCAAAGCCATTATCATCTGAACAGTAATTCATCCTTCAGTAATAGATAATTAATAATTATAGCTGTTTAAAGCACCACAGTGACGCCCAGCAGATTTGCATGAATATGCTAGTAGTAATAATGGAAGTGATGTCTCAGACTGTCCTTAGACACTCCTGAAGCATTCACTGCTCTTAAAAGTCAGCATGAGCCGAGCTGTGGAGCATGACGTCTGAGTGGAACAGACAGCGGTGACATGAGGATCAGAGGTCAGTGGTGAAAAAGACAGACATTTCACTGAAGAATAGAGGCTCGGTGAAGACTCGAATCGAGGCAGAAGAGAAAGATGTCTTACAAGATGTGACAATGTGTGAAGGACAGCAATCCAAAGACATTTCTCACAGCCTTTCATTTGAAAAAGTCTCAGCAGTACAGAAACGACCAAAACATCATTAAATCACAGGTGCAAGGTCAAATGAATAAATAGAGTAAGCGTGCAAATGGTTAATCTCCCATTAAAATAAATTTGATAATATTTGGCTGTGAAAACCTTATCCACAATGGCCTATAAAAAAAAAAAAAACTTTAAGCACATTTTGGTAACAGTGTATACATACATACATACTGTATAATGAACTACAGACACATTCATGAAATGTTATAATGCATTCATAAGGCATTACACAAGTTATTGTAATCATTTATAATATGTTTAATATTTATTACCCCTTATATAATTAGGAAATCTGCACCAAATTAGGAAATGTTCACCAACCTATGAAAAGCTACATCAAAGCTAAGACATCTGCACAAGACCAGAAAATGTACGCCAAACATGGAAATCTGTACCAAACTAAGAAATCTCCATCGAACTAGAAATTTACATGAAACCAGGAACTCTTCACCAAGTCAGGAAAAAATCAGGAAATCTGCACCAAGTCAGGAAAAATGTACCAAATCAGGAACTCTGCACTAAACCAGGAACTCTGCACCAAATCAGGAACTCTGCACCAAACCAGGAACTCTGCACCAAACCAGGAACTCTGAACCAAACCAGGAACTCTGCACCAAACCAGGAACTCTGCACCAAACCAGGAACTCTGCACCAAACCAGGAAAACTGTATGAAACCAAGAAAACTGCACCAAACCAGGAATTCTACCCCAAACCAGAGAATCTGTTCCAAACCAAGAAATCTGCCTTAAACCTAAAATGTCAAATTACACACTACACTCTTTATCGAATCAGTACACCTGCAACAATCCAAGAAAGATGTATAAAAAAGGCACTATATCAAACCAGAAAATGTGTCAAACCAGGAAATCCAGATCAACCAATAAAACAAGCATCAAATGCAGAAATCTAAAGGAACCTGAAAAGCTGTATCAAACCACCTTGTCCCATCATCCAGCACTGAATATATCCATTTCTATTTCTATAACAGTTTCTGTGATATAATTTGAAAGTGCCTCTGGGGGAAGTGAAGAGCAAAGACGAATTCACACAGAGCAGAGCCGATTTCCTTCTGAGTGAGAGTTCATTCTGTCAGACATGCAAATTTCGACTGCTGCCAAAGCCTTTAATGGGTCATATGATCATGCGAATGTTATTCACTTCAGCACAAATGACTTCCTGTTCTTGCATAAATCTGCACATCAGGAGCGCTTTTCCACTCGTTTCCTTTTCACCTCTCCACAAAACCTGAAAACCTCATAAAGACGGCTTAACAGCCGATGAGTGCATATTGCATAATTCTGCAGTTTAATTTGTGTAACTACACAATAAGGTGTGAGGAGGGACACCATGTGCTCCAGATACTAATTACCTTTTCCAATGGAGCAACTCTAAATGTAATCAGAACACAAATTTTGCTGCTTTACTGCTTTAACATCCAGACTGCAATGGACTTGCTAATGCTTATCTGGACCTGCCAGGGCCTGCATGCACACGGTGTAATAACTTGAAAGCAGTCTTAAACACCCAGCCTAGCCTTAATAGCCTTTTTTTTTTTGTGTCCTTGGTTAGATCGTTAATAAGCGGTCCAGCTGTTTGCATGAGCAGAAATAAAGCAGTCTATTAACAAAAAAGCTAAATGTTGTTCTGGAGAACAAACTAGCTCCATTGTTCAGTAACATTGTCCTCGTCCATGGCTGTAAAACACCAAATGGAGCATGATAATGAACACAAAGGTTACAGACACAGTGACGAAATTAACAGACCCTGTTTATGGAAGTGGTGCAGCAGATTAGCTGTGAAGAAGAATCCAAAATACTGCACAATAACTATTCAGAGTTGAGTTAAATGTGTGTAGAAGACCCTGGACAGCACTACACACTTGTGCTGCTCGTACAGGGTTGTGTATCTGACCTTGAACGTAAGTCGGTTTTTCTTGCACAATAATGACCAGTGCAGTCTGACCATTTGTGCTAGGCATAATATTTATTTTCTGGCAGTAAACACACTCAAAAAAAACCTATAGAAAGATGGAGAAAACCTGATATCCATTATACATTTTAATAAGACAAGCTGCCACTTTGACAGATTCATACAAAAACGATGAACTAGAGCACAAATGAGTTTCTGTGCTTCAAGGCCACATAAATATCTTCTCAGCGATAGCATTAGAGTGGACTATAAGCTAAGTATTTTAGTCTGTGTTCAAGTTAATTGGAGACTTGAGAAACATTATGTTTTGTCAGTCATGTTCATTACCATTTCAGTGATTGGCAGTTGGTTACGAGGTTCCGCCCCTTTGAGAGATCTCCCATTTATCATCAGGAGAAGCCATGCTTCCAGGTGGGACAAACAAAAAGCTCACTGTCCAACAAACATTGACTTTTTTTTACTGTGCAAAACCCACCCGATCATTCACCCCGGGGATGCAGGGCTTCTGGGCGAGGCTCAAAATGACGTGTTAAAAGCCTGTTGTCCAGTGGGCGTTAATCTTTCCTCCCGTTAAAACACAGTGCACGTGAATCTCTCATAGACACCCAGAGATACACAGAGTCACTGAGTGTCTATCAGCACTGTGTCGGGGGCTTTTCATGCAGGCTGCGCTGTCCACCGAAAACAGTATGAGTTAAATGAATGAATAGTGCGATATTACAGTGAGATAACTGATTATCTGATATGTGAAAATATTAAATTTCACCAAGATTGATGAGTAACATAGACATTTCGATGAAAACTAAGGGGAAGCCTGACTTCCTGTGTAGTCTTAAAGCAATCGCCTGGGATGTTTATATAAAACCTTGTCCTTGTAACAGTAGTGGACGATAAGGACAAGTATATTTTGTGTCCTTGAATTAGTTTTTAATTCATAGTTGCCTGAGAACGGCTAGAAAATAACTTTCGCAAAACAAACGTCTTCATTCGGTGCGTATGTTTAAACTTAATGTACTTCCCGGTGATGTGACGCACCTTGATGCAGTAATTATTACGATCTTTTCAGAATCAGGAACACATAAGTATGTGTAAGTATGAACACAATGCCACTATCTGTATCCATGTAACATCTAGCCTGGACATTTCCATGCCCTTGTCTGAATTTTCAATGTCTTCTTCTGTTATTAAGCTCATTTCCTGTCTGTTGCCTATAGAATACACATGGACCTTAAAGACAATGCAAAGCATTACAGTTTGCCTACATTGTTGTGAGTCCTGAGCCGTGTTTTGTTAGATTATCTGTGAATGACCCTGCGTTGTCTCTGACTTTGTCTAGCCCTTTGGATTTGTTTGCTCTTCTGATCTGACCCTGTCTCTCCTTCTGATGACATTTTGGATTAAGTATTGGATTTGTTTGCCGTCTGGGGATTTTCTGTGTTTTGACCCTGATTTGTTTGCATTAGACCTTAGCATATGGATCTCTACAACTCCCCTGAGAGCCCTTTGTTATAATGTGTACCTGCATCTCTATCTGTATTAGCGTAGAGCTTTTGAATTAACCCGGAAGTGGATATAGGTCAGAAGTTATATTTTTACGAATCATACCTTTATGCTGGGAAAAAGAACTGAGTTTTTCATTCACAAATTATAACAACAAATAGCAATTTGCTATTTGCAGTTCCTCAACCTCAGCTCTATCACTCGAGTTCAAAATCTAATGTGATTGATTAAGCTAGTAACTATATTTCTAAATAATGATGTCTTACCCAATTCAGGGAACTGTTGTTGATATTTGACAATAATAGCTACTTAATAATATTTGATCAGATTTACTGTAGTTAGTGCTTTAGAAAAGCTACTGGACATGCTATTATAATACTGGGACACTGTGTTCTTTTCATTATAATGTATTTGTATTCGATTACATCCCTTGTGTATAGAAACATTGATGAAACAGTAAAAGTGCAGTGCAAAGCTGTCATATAACTCTCCTGCTTCCTACACACCGTCACCTTGCAGAGAATAATGACACTGACACTGGAGACTCCTTCCGTAAATGTTAAATAAACATCTCCTTACAGAAAACTTCACCATGTTAATGAGTATACGTTTTTCTTTTTAAATAACAACACATATTTAATCAGTTTATTGTTAGTCTTAGATTACACAGAGCGTTCACCTTACCAGTTTCCGTTAACGAGTTGTCACTATAGAAACGATAACGTATTAGACGGAGTGCATTAATATTAACCTGTGATTTGCAGCTGTAGTACTGTCAGATCTGCTGTTATAGAAAATCCATCAGAATTCAACAGAACTGTGGTTTATTTGTCATGTACGATTATCTCATATTTCTTTATCACTCCAAATGAGAAAGAAGATACACTCCTTTCCAGAAT
>NC_069710.1:30483374-30505874 GCF_027358585.1 Pangasianodon hypophthalmus | reverse complement strand
TCATATTTTATGAAAAGGTTGCTTTATCAGACTCTAATCACACTTCAGGTTATTTCTTATGAGCAAGCAAAACCACTAAACTGTGCTCGAGTGCTGTGCACGAAGGACAGTACGCAGAGACCAACATTGCATAAGCTCAGCAGTTCCACAGTTGTTATTCCTAACCTTTGCATTTTGTATTCGAGATGCAAAAGAGTGCAAATCCATGCGCTCGGGACTTCGCAGAAACCAGATTGCTTTGCATGCATTAAGGTGAGACTGGACCGTCATGCAGGAGGAGCAAGTTCTGTGTGCAAATGTTAGAGAAATAGGTAAATATTCTGAGAAAACTGTGCCTCTGATCATATTTGATAATCACACCCTCTGACCAAAGGGTCCTAATTTGTACCTTTCCATCTTCTGTACCTTTAGTGTGTATTTTTCACCCGGAAAAGTCTATAGTGCAGGATTTAAGGTGCATAAATGGACTGTTTCTAGGGTCAAGAAATGTAAATGACACCAGACACCTTGCTAGGTAAAGCCATAAGATACGGCTTAATACTTTTTTTTTTTTTTTTTGAGAGTGTAGTAGTGGTCTGTGAGCACAGAAACCATTAAACTGTGCTCGCAAGAAAGGACAGTAAACAGAGATGAACATTTCCAAAGCTCAGCAGTTCCACAATTCTTCTTTGCAATTTGCATTCAGGATGCAAAAGAGTGCACATTCGTGTGCTCGGGATTTCTTTAAAAACCAGAATGCTCTGCAGGCAAGCGCCCGCCAAGCGACAACACAACACGAAGCATATTAATAACCTTGCAAATGAACGTACGTGTTGTTTAAGCATCGGCGTTAAACTGGTCAGGATCGGGATACTGGGAACAGACGGACGCTCTGATGAACACAAAGGCGAACACTGAGTGTGTGGGTTTTATCTGAAGTCATTGTTCATCTCAGTTTACACACAAAGTCGGCTTTGCTCACTTGTGGCTTCATTTCTGCATTGACTCTCTGACAGAGTGACACGAGAGAACTAAGGAAGAGTTTGTGTAATTTTTGTAAAGAAACAAAAAAAGGAAAGTTGTGCTGTGTGATGGAGCGTAACGACGACTGTGTGTCTGTTTAAACCCTAATCTGACTAATAAGAGCTGTTTCCTTTTTTCTTTTAGCTCAAAACAAGTGCACAAAAGAGAGAGTGATTTATTTCCATCTTTCATTCCGTGTGTGTGTGTGTGTGTGTGTGTGTGTGTGTGTGTGTGTGGTCGCCAGACTGAGACTCCTCAGCCCTGGATGACTGTTTCTGTGGTCTCACATTATTGACTCCCTCAGTCGATAACCTTGGCAACTGCAGCCGAACACGCTCTGAGGTAACGCCGGATAGCGAGCGCGTCTCTATTCAAAAACTAATGAATTCGATCCGGGCTAGAGCGCTGTCTGAGCTTGAACTTGAGAATAATTCTCGAGTTATGGATGCACTTCCACGCAGGCGAGAGTGATTACACTGGAAATGCTGTTCGAAGACTGTATAACAGGTTGAGCGCGATGCTTTTGAAGCCGACGAGCTTTTTCGATAGAGCGATGAAGAGAAAATCCTTCACATGGTCACATTTGGACATCTTCAGCTCTTTATATTCAGCTGCGTTTTCCTGGACCGAAGTGTTCCTCTTCACGTTAGTGTGAAATGCGTACTCACGCTGATTACTACACCAGTCTCTGTCTCATCACGTGAGGTAAAATTCGCTCATGACGTTTAAACACCAGCCTCATCGTCATCTCTTTACTCCACTCATCTCTGTTCACGCTAACATCCGTGTGGAAATAATCACTGATTCATTCACTCATTCCTGTTCTGTTGGATAAACTTCTTGTTATTTTTTATCTTTTGCCTTTTATTTGGTCATATTAACTGTTTTTATTTATTTAAACTACACAGCGTGGAAGCGCTCTTCTCAGTTTTGATGATGATGTGACAGAGCAGGAGCATGGCGGCCATTTTGAAAGCTGATGACGCTTATTTCTGTCCATCTTGTTCCAACACGTAGCTATCAAACAACTTGAACAAGGTGTGGTTAGCGAGGTTGTAGACGTCTTTATGCAGTGTGACTGTTTTTGCCGTTGTGTTTGTTAAACTGGTTCCTTACGCAACGTGAGCTATGCAGACAGACACCATGGCAGAGTTAGAAAGTGAACTAACAACACATTTCCACTTCATTTTGAAGAAACACTATTTTCTTAGTGTGGAGATCTCGAAGTATATTATTGCAGACTTTTCAGCCTCACCGACATTCAAGCGTTTTCACAGACCACCACATGTGTTGTGTGTGTGTTTGTGTTTGTGTGTGTATCTGCTTATGTTATTGTATAAAGCATTGGAGAGCAGTGATTGGTGGAAATTTTTAAATATAGCACTTTGTACAGCACCTTGGTGAAAAGACTTCTTTGTAAATGCACTTTATAAATAAAATTGACTTGCTTGTGTTTGTTAAATACGCAGAATAATTACACGTATTTGCCGAAACAGTTCACACAGTTCACAAGCTAGACAAAACGTACAAACACATCACAACACAGACTCAAAAATTCATGCTAAGTGTGTGGAATGTGATGTGTTGGGTTTAGTGTGAACATCGGGCCTCATTTATCAAACTGGATATGAACGGATTTGGGTGTAAATTGTTCATTTACACAAGAAAAAGAATTTGTACTTAATGAAAATTCTGTAATTTCAGGAAAAAAAAAAACGTTCGTAACCTACTCGTGCTCCTGAGTGTGTTGAAGTTTATGCATAAGAAGACTAACTAACGTAAACCTCGACTCGATCGACTTCAAATCGTATCATTAGCATGAATTATTTCATGTTTATACCTGGAATATACTGTCGAGTTTAAATTTCTTATTTTTAATACGTTTACAGCGTTTAGCAGATGCCCTTATTCAGAGTGACTTATAGAAGAGCTTTGGAATCAAAAACACATCGTCATGTTAGTTCACTAGGTCAGGGACTAAGCGAACGTTTAGTGAAAACTAGTTATTTTACCTTATATTATCAGCGTTAATTAAAGAATATAAAAAATAAAGAAAGAAAGCCATCACAACCCTGTAAATTAAGAGAGATAAAACTGATCATTCAGTTATGACTAAAGAAACGGCGGTGTATAAACGGAGGATGCGCCTGTCTGCCTGTCTGCCTGTCTGTCTGTCTGCCTGTCTGTCTGCCTGTCTGTCTGCCTGTCTGCCTGCCTGTCTGTCTGCCTGCCTGTCTGCCTGTCTGTCTGCCTGTCTGTCTGTCTATCTGTGAACAAACGCCTCAGCTGACGGAAGATGCAGCGCTCACTTATGAGGGAGAGGATGATTAAAGACCAGTTTGGAGGATGAAAGCTGGCTTCTAAATCGGTTCTGTTTGTTTCGGCGTCTTCTTTTAACTCTGTTCAACACTTTAGATCCAGAACGTCACCCGAGACACGTAACGCAATTTAAAAATAGCGTTGACGTGATTAGTGTTCATGACCACCTGGGTACAGATCTTTTTTTTTTTTTTTTTTTTTTTTTTTCTCCTCGTTTTCATGTCACACTATTTTCTTGTCATCTCATTTAATTCACATCTAAGTCACCTTTTCTGCAATTTATCTCTTGATTTTGATCTTTTCCTGTGCTGTTACAGTGTTAACGATTTCACACGCGCACACACACACACACACACACACATTTTATATATATATATATATATATATATATGTATATGTATATAAATATATATATATAAAATAAATAAAATGTATACCCACATATATACACATATAATGTTGGCATAGACATGAGTCTAAATAACTTTCACTTTTTGTAGCAAAGTTTTGTAGTTTACTTGTCATTTCAGTTGTGTGAGCTTTGCCTTTTATGGAGTTTTGTGGGCGTCACCAAATGCAAATCAGCTGCACTGTGCGCACGCCTCGATAATTTACGGATGATTGTCATTCATCAACATATGCACGCAAATACAAAGATCAGCATTTCCACCACATTTGTTAATAACTGTACTAAAATATTGCTAAATGAGGCCCAGTGAGTTGTATTTTGTTGTTTTTGCGTCGTGAGAGTCTGTCCTTTTGTTCGTTCTGAGACACTGCAGTTGTGACTTTTTGCACGTCTTCTGTAGCAGTTGTCTTTTACCAACCTGTTTTTCATTCCATAACTTTATACAAGATAACACAAGAGCATTCAGACTCATTGTGGAAGTTTGTATTAGTTTGAGTTTTGCTCAGCCTCCTCATACACCGAGCGGTTTTGTCGGCTTTATCTGCCCCCTTCGTGCTGCGTTTATCTCCTGTCTGTGACTCAGCTCTTTCAATTTGGCCAAGTTTAGATCTCCTGATTTGAAAGGGATAATGATCGTTGAAGCGTTCTGTTCTGCCGGTGCCAGGCGCTCTGTGGTGAAGCGTGGGCTCGGTGTGAGTTTATTTCTCCTCGGTCAGCAGCGACGTGAGTGCTCGGCGAGCCCTGGCAGAAGCGGGATGACCAGCGGTGGGAGATGAGAGCGGCGTGGGGAATAGAGCTGTAATTCAAACCAGCAGCAGTGAGCCAGAGAGAAATTTCTGGAAATGAAAACTACTAAAAGGAAAGTGGGTTTGATTTATTTTGATGGAACGCCGTGAGCCTGTCAGATATGTTTTTATTGTCCTGTTTATATACATGTACACAGCAGGGTGAAATGGAGATCCTCCAGGACCATGATGCAACAGCAAAACACTGAGGACTAAATAACCAGACAGAGCAAAAGTGACCTCGGTGGCCTAAGACTCAAAATCTGAGCCAGGCTATAAAAATGTAAATTGTTATGGATTATGGAAAATAATCAACGATGCATGAAGGGGAGTTACTCTTATCACCTTGAAGTTGACCATTTTCCTAGAACAACATGTCCTGATGTGTTTTATTCCCCTTATACCATTAGAATTTGCCTACTTTAACCATTGTTAGATATTTCACTTTATTTATCCATTTATAGTTACATTGACAAGGCTGTTCCTATTATCACTTATGTTATAGCAGCTATAAACTGTTCTGCTTTACCTCTGACTGCTACAAAGCTCTGACACTGGAGACTCCTTCCCTAAATGTTAAATAAATGAAAGTTAACAAAAGTTCACCATAATCAATGATTACACACATTTTAAAAATCCGTTTATGTGGCGCTACATTCAAGTCAAGTTTGAACGAGTGAATGAATATAAACCTGTGATTTGTCTGGAAAATTAATCAACACCCTCTGAGTCGAGAATTCTGCAACGCTGTGGTATATGAATAATAGATAAAATATATGTATATAAAAAAAAACAGAAGGTCTGGCATTCTAGTATTTTTAGCAGAAACCCTGTGGATAAATTGCATGCAAAAGTGATCGTCCAGAATGCTAGTGGTTTTGCAAACACAGATGCTAAGTGTTTTATGCTAAGTGCGCACGATGCGGAGGCTCTGATGATATCTCAGCTGTTTCCTGTGTCCACTTGTGGTCTGAAATGTTGCAATTCCCATTCCAAACATCGACGCAGCTGTTCGAGAACAAAAAAAACAAAACAAAACATGAATAAATATTGGTGGGATTGTTAAAAAAAAAAAAAAAGAACAATTATTGAATATCTGAAAAGGTCTGGTTATGACTGCGTTACAGTACGCGAGAAGATACAGAGCTGTGACAGACTGCAGCAGAGGATTATTTCTGTAACTTAATAACCTTTTTAAATATAAATGTCCACTAGGCCTTCGTGATGAGTCACACTATCTGCCATTTTCATCCTCCGATGTGTGATTCTCGCCCTTTTTAAACAGGATATGACATTACACGAATGTTTGAGTCCCAGTTTAAGTGCACTCGCTCAGACAGCAGTTCGGTTAGCTGCTGCGTTGTGCAGTTCTGACATCTCACGCCGCTGCTAATGCTTTCCCACTGTAGAATAAAATCAGCATAGGGAGGACATGGCACATACTCTCACTTCCTGTTTGATTCAGTTGTTTTGTCTTTGCTAAGGAAACTGTATGTCTCTGAGGAGTCACAGTTACAGATGATTGACCTGACCAGACAAGATCATCAACTTTCTGGATCTGAGCTGATAGGCTTCTTGTGTTCTTCAGAAAAAAAGTTTGTTTGCGTAAAGGCGCTTCTCATGAGCTCCCAGATTTTGTGGCTAAGTTTGCTGACTTTTTAGCTCCCTGTAGCAACCTGATTTTTAAAAAAAGAGCCTAACTGTTTGAGTTACTCCAACTGTAACTCTGTCTGTAACTCTGACTGTAAAGTAACTCCGACTGTAGCTCCGTCTGTTGCTCCGTCTGTAACTCTGTCTGTAACTCTGACTGTTACTCCGACTGTAAAGTAACTCCGACTGTAAAGTAACTCCGTCTGTTACTCCGACTGTAACTCCGTCTGTAACTCTGACTGTAAAGTAACTCCGTCTGTAGCTCCGACTGTTACTCCATCTGTAACTCTGTCTGTAACTCTGACTGTTACTCCGACTGTAACTCTGACTGTTACTCCGACTGTAACTCTGTCTGTAACTCTGACTGTAAAGTAACTCCGACTGTAGCTCTGTCTGTAGCTCCGACTGTTACTCCATCTGTAACTCTGTCTGTAACTCTGACTGTTACTCCGACTGTAACTCTGACTGTTACTCCGACTGTAACTCTGACTGTTACTCCGACTGTAACTCTGACTGTTACTCCGACTGTAACTCTGTCTGTAACTCTGACTGTAAAGTAACTCCGTCTGTAGCTCCGTCTGTAGCTCCGACTGTTACTCCATCTGTTACTGTAGCTGTAGCTCCGACTGTAACTCCGACTGTAGCTCCGTCTGTAGCTCCGACTGTTACTCCGACTGTAAAGTAACTCCGTCTGTAGCTCCGTCTGTTGCTCCAACTGTAGCTCTGACTGTAAAGTAACTCCGACTCTTACTCCGACTGTAAAGTAACTCTGAATGTAGCTCAGACTGTTAATCCGACTGTTACTCCGACTGTAAAGTATCTCCGTCTGTTGCTCCGTCTGTTGCTCTGTCTGTAACTCTGACTGTAAAGTAACTCCGACTCTTACTCCGACTGTAAAGTAACTCTGAATGTAGCTCAGACTGTTAATCCGACTGTTACTCCGACTGTAAAGTATCTCCGTCTGTTGCTCCGTCTGTTGCTCTGTCTGTAACTCTGACTGTAAAGTAACTCCGACTGTAACTCTGTCTGTAGCTCCGACTGTAGCTCCGACTGTTACTCTGACTGTTACTCTGACTGTAAAGTAACTCCGACTGTTACTCCGTCTGTAACTGTTTCCTTCATGTCTGTATCCTGACTCATCACTTCCACGGCTTCATTCTGTCTGTGTGTTTCATAGAAATTATAGAATTCTGTAAATACAGAAATAGTTTGTTTGTGGTGCCATAAGAATATAGTCTTTGTACTGTGCTTATAAACTGTTAGTCTCTATTCTGATAGAGCTCTATATTCTATTCTATTATATTCTATTAGAATTCTATTATAGCTCTATTCTATTCTGATAGTTCTATGCTATTCTGATAAAACTCTTTTCTATTCTGTTCTATTCTGATGAAAGTCTGGTTTGTTCTATTCTATTATGATAGTTCTATTCCTTTTTGTTAGAACTCTATTCTGTTGTAGTTCTTTTCTATTCTATTCTGATAAACCTATTCTAATCCAATAAAACTCTATGCTATTCTATTATTTTCTTTTGTGATAACGCTACTCTATTCTATTCTGATAAAACTTTGTTCTAATCTATTCTTATAAAATGCTGTTTTAGTTCTATTCTGGTAGTTCTATTCCATTTCTTTTTTTTGTTAGGATTCTGTTATAGCTCTGTTCTATTCTGTTCTGATAAAACTATTCTAATCCGATAAAACTCTATTCTGTTATTTTCTTTTGTGATAAAATGTTGTTGAGTTCTATTCTGATAGTTCTATTCTGTTCCTTTTGTGTGTTAGAATTCTCTTCTATTCTAATAAACTCTGTTCTATTCTATTCTGTTCTGATAAAACGTCTACAGTATTTTGGTAAGCTCTTTCATTTTGATGAAATTATTCTCTTCTGATAATGTTATTCTAATCTGTTCTGTTCTATTCTAGTGCCTTCATGCTTTAATATCTTCGAATATGCAAATTAGCCAGTGACGTCATTGATCACACATTAGCTACTTTCCCCTGAATAGAGTTGGTAACACTGCAGCACACCGCTTTACCAGCGCTTTACCAGCGCGTCACCACCGAGTCAACAGGACTGTTCACTTACAGTTTAAAAAAAAAAAAAAATAAACAAATTCATCATTACAGTTATAATAACACGTGTATTTTTCAGCTCTACGCCTTAAGGAAAAGGAAGATAAGTTCACAGTGAATAGGAAGTGTGATTTCAGTGCCGTCACTAACACGTGCAAGTGTAAAAAAAAAAAAAAAAAAAAAAAAAAAGAGAGAGAAGGAGCGAGCGAGCACCTCAGCAGGGCCACGTCCAATGCTCTCATTTTAATCAGTGTTCCCTTTTACACTGCACATGTGTGATGTGGTTGACACGCGTATAAAGCCTATTTTTCCACTCGAGACCTATTTCTGCTGTGTGCCATTAGCAGCACAGTTTCAACGTTTCAGGGTAGAAAACTACAAAATACTATATTCATGTTATATTATACAGCATGTTCCCATAATGCCACATTATCAGGCTATAGGCTGAAATATAGCTAATAGCAGTCCTCTGGCATTAATGACATGACTACATGCCCCTTTTTTACCTGGAAAAGGCACATATATAGCGTATATATCAGGAGGCGAAACCTTGATCGGCAAGTCAGTGATTGGCCAGTTAGCCAGTCTTTAGGCTAACTGTAGTACGACACATTTGATTTAGTTTATGTGGCTGCAGCGTACTAACTTTAACACAACTTTGCCCATGTTTTGGTTTGTTTTTGCTTCTCTAAAGAGCCCCTGTGGACAATTTTTCTGAAAAAATAATTTAGAAACCTACATGCAACAGACAATGACAGTTATGCTGTGGGAGGTAATGGCAATAGGTCTCATGTCCTCACGCTAACACTTTAATTCATTCCACGTAAGCTGTAGCTGCTTGTTCACATCGTTGGTGCTTTTTGCTTAGATAAGAGCGCAAATTAAACAAAAAATCCTCCAGTTTCTGCTTTCTACTGACCGTAGCCATTGCTGTATATCATGAGCTAATATGCGAGCTAATATGCTACCATGACACTCGTTTTTAGCCTGTCCGGCTTCAAGCTACTTTTTCAGAGGCGGGAGTGTGGACGTGATCAAGTTTATGTTTTTGTTACACCTCATATAATATAAGCGAAGTTGTAATTGTTTATCACAAATACCATACTAATAGATATGAAAAACGACCATTTTTTTTTTTTTTTTTTTTTTTTTTTTTTTTTTAAAAACAGATTTCTGCAGAAAGAGAGTCTAAGACAAGCATGTGTAATGCCCACTGCATACTATCTCTGAAATGTAGTTTAAATTTTACGAAGATCTTTGGCCGTATATATGTTACCCACCGCAGCACTTTAGCTACCCGACTAACATGAACTGTAGTTACATTTTAGTTATATAACTCAATATAAATAAAATATAGCCACATTTGAGCTGCATTTTGTGGCCACAGTGATAAGTAGAGCTCCACTCAGACATTTCTCTCTCTCTCTCTCTCCTCTTACTGCACATCAGCACTTACCAGATGGTTAATGCTCGCTGTAGTGCTGCTTCAGAGTGAGGCCAGGTTTGCCTTCAGATTAAAGAATTATATTGGCAGTATTACTAAAAGCACCCTGTCTTAGCCAGTCAGCATTCACCTGAAGGATGGTTGAGGCACAGCATGACGTGCTGTTCGGATTTTGGAATTGTTCACGTCTTGCCCCGCTTACCCTTAAACGCTCACTCTGTTGCGATGCAAATGCACAAACATGCTTCAGAGCTTCACAGAAGTATAAACCAGCCTTCATGTCCTTTTTTGTGCTTGGTTAGTGAGGAGTAAAGCTGAATATCATCTTGGACAGGACTTCTGCTCTGTTCTTTTCTGCATAAATAGAAATATGTGAGTCTTTCCAAATCCTGTGCTCCAATTTGACCTCAAATTATTTGGGTGTAGTTTTAAAATTTGCATAATGATAACTGGGTAATGCAATCCAGGCTCATACTGAGAATTCCAGAGCCGCACTTTCTGAAAATACACAATATCTGCATATCTCTATGTAATTGTGATTGGTGTTAACCGCTGCTGTTTACTGGACTATACTGAAGCCCTACTATGTTCATTTTCTGCTGCTCCACAGGGCTCTGTTGCCCGGTGTGTTTTTTTTCTTCTTTGGCTTTGTCAGATAAACTGGCCCATTGTTCTCATCCAGTGAGAATTCTTTGGGAAACCTTTTTAAATTATCCAGCTGCCTGTACCAATTTGCCAATTACTTTGCTTGGTAGAACAGAAATTGCTTCTGAGAACACATCCTTCTTCCCATATATTGGCATAATCAGATTCAGTTTGAAGGATAATTTTAGGAAAAACAGTGATGTGTATTTGTGCATTCTCAGTGGAAGTATAGACACAGTGTTTGTTTTTAAGGCCCTGAACCATAAAAAAGACCATTTTCTGGAAAGTCATACTTTTGCCTTCTAAGGAAATACATTGCCCAAAATAAATGAATGACTAACACCATAATGAGCCTAGTTAGTTTGCTCTAACTTGCATAATTCTGCCTTTTATTTCACTCATTCATCTTCAGTAAGCACTTTATCCAGGTCAGGGTGGCAGTGGATCCAGAGATACTGGGAACGCACCCTGGATAGGATGCCATTCCATTGTAGTTTAGTATGCACAGACCTATTTGCACATCAAACTTAGAGTAGACCTTTTCAGAAGTGGAAAGAAACCAGAGAACCCAGAGGGTTCCACACATACCCAAACTTGGGATTGAACCGGGGACCTTAGAGCTGTGAGGCAGCAATGCAACCCACTGCTCCACTGTGCTGCCCCACCTTTTTAATTTACTGTTGGCAAACTATGTACTTTTAAGTTCGGGGCCCTGAGCATAGCCTGGGAATACTTACTCAGCTTGAGGTGAATGTAGTTGACTGGAGTACTTGCTCACTGACTTCCTCTTTGAAGTGGTGCTCCTCTTCACTTCTATCACCCTACACTTCACAGAGGTACATGAAAATATGTAGAGAATATCTACATACTCATTGATCATTGGTCTACCACGGCTGTCTGAAAGACAGTGCTTTTGATATGCCTGACCTGATAAACTTCAAAGTGGTTCAGTTGAGCCATTTTGACATTGTTGTAAAGGATACGACATGAACAATGTTATTGGAAGTCATTTCTCTTATAGAAAGAAAGGTGCTGAGAAGATAGATGTGTGTTAAAGTAAATGGTTTGGCTTTAGCAGATGCTTGTGGTAGGCCTGTCTGAGCTAACTGAGTGAAGTATTGTTTGTGATTCCTAAAATACAAGTGCTGAGGTTTGTCTCTTCTCGGCAAGTGTGCAGCTCTATCATCTGACTGTTTCAGTGACCCCCTGCATGCATCAGGCGCATCCTCTATAGACTCTAGAAGGAACAGAATATCATACATAATATTCCCAAAGTATTCATTGTAAATCTGACACAGGCCATATTTTTTTTCCCCAAAGGCCAGTGACTTCAAAGTAAAATTAAAATTTGCCTAGGCAACTCTCCCTAGGTAACAGTGTATGGCATTTCTTACTGCTGTAAATACAATGTCTTTCTGTGGGATCATCACCAACCAGATTTATTAATAGCTGAGAGGTTGCTGCACTGTTACTCATTTAACTTTTTTAAAATCTGGTATTGATAACGTTTTCCCAGGAGGAGAAATAAGCCAGGGCAAGCTCGTTCAAAATGTCTGGCAGCTTAATCATCTGGGAGGGATCCATGTTGTTAATATTAGAATATTAAAGTAAGGAAACTGGCCAAATGTCCTGTGTTTTTAATTTTTTTTTTTTTAGCCACTATTTAGTTCTCTTCCATCATATGCTTTCTTTAAGACACATGAAGCCACCGCATCTTATAGATCTGCTGCTCGTGCTAGGTCTCAGGGCAGCTGAACACTCAGAAGGAAGTGCTATCTGCCCTCTTTGGTATACGTGATTGGTGTGACAGAATAATGCTTTCCCTCCCACCCAGAGAGCATGGACAAGTTTGTTCAGTTTTTTTTCTCCCTAGGACCCTCAGCCACAGATGGATATGGCGTTGTCGATCTCCCAACGATAGGGGTTTTCGATGATAATGATAACGCTTTTCTGTTTGACGTGTCCAGTTGGTGAATTTGAAACAGAAAACTTGCCTTTACTTTAGAGATATTTATCTTCTGTGGATGATTTTCCCCAAATTAAAAAGGTTGAAAATTAATGCTATCCCAGTGTGCATTTGTGGTTAATATAGAACCGGCTGGGAGGTATGGTGGTGGAGCGGATAGCGCTCCCACCTCACATATCCAGAGTCTGCGGTTCTATCTTGAGCACTACGTATGCACTCCTCATGTCTGCATGGGTTACCTATGGAATCTCCGGTTTCCTCCCACCTCCCAACAACATGCTGGTAGGTGAATTGGTGACTCTAAGTTGCCCCTAGTTAGGAATGATGTGTATGAATATAAATGGTGTACTGTGATTGACTGGCATCTCATCCTGGGTATATTCCCACTTCCATTGTTTCCAGAATAGGCTGCAGATCCAATGCACCCCTGACCAGGTTGCAGTTACTGAAGATGAAAGAATGAATGAATGAAACTT
The DNA here is from genome assembly GCF_027358585.1 of Pangasianodon hypophthalmus. Classification (NCBI taxonomy): domain Eukaryota; kingdom Metazoa; phylum Chordata; class Actinopteri; order Siluriformes; family Pangasiidae; genus Pangasianodon; species Pangasianodon hypophthalmus. The sequence continues at coordinate 30,493,103 of NC_069710.1, read as the reverse complement.
GCTTGTTCCGAAAGAGTCTTCCAGAAATGAAACTTAAAATGATTTGCTTTGTCTTATCTCTGTCACTGACTCGGTTGTTCTTTGTTCCCTAACAGGATTGTTGGCATTCTATGGTGCACTCCTAGCTGGATCCAAGAGGATGTCTCCCAGCATCCTGTCAGCACTGCCTAAAGGGAGACTCCATCAGCATCCTCTTCCTTTCTGGCAACTGTAGATGAAGAACCAGCACACAATGACAGAACACCAGTGATTCCTGCCTTTGACGTTCCTCACCTCCCCATCCCTCTACCTTATACCCCTTCCCAGTCCCAAGCCTGACCATGCTGCGTTTCCTGCCCCTCAAACTGGGCCGAGTGTACCGCTGCCTGAAGCTGCTCTTTATCGTGGGCCTGTTTGTTGTGCTCTTGATGAACACTCACACACTTCTCGCCTCCTTTCAGAAGAACGAGCTAACAGACCGCCGCTTTATCCACCTCAACAAGTGCCCGGCTTGCTTCGGCACCAGTTGGTGTCGCAAATTTATGAACGGGCAGGTATCCTTTGAATCGTGGGGCCGATTGCGTTTTCTTGATGTCTTCAACGTAAAGAACGTTTTCTTTGCCCAGTATGGTGAGCCACGGGAAGGCACGCGGCGCATCGTCCTCAAGCGCCTTGGCTCCAACCAGGAGCTGGCGGACATTGACCAGAAAATCTGCAAGAGGGCCACTGGTCGACCTCGTTGCGACCTCATCCAGGCCATGTACAAGACAGAGTTCGCCCGACTTAATGGAGACGTTCGCCTCTTGACCCCTGATGTAGTGGAAGGCTGGTCTGACCTGGTCCACTGCCCCTCGCAGAGACTGCTGGACCGGATAGTCAGGAGATATGCTGAGACTAAAGACTCAGGAAGCTTCCTGCTGAAAAATCTCAAAGACACAGAGAGGATGCAGCTTCTGATGACTCTGGCTTTTAACCCTGAGCCTTTGGTCCTACAGGTGGGTCTTGACATCTCTACTCATGATAATTGTCCAGTCTTTTGTTATGGTTAATGCTATGGTTTGTATCCTTCTTGAAGAGATTAATATTGTCTATGCTGAGATGGATACATGCAGGGGCGGACAAATCACTAGCCCAGTTGCCCGGGACGATTTGCTGATTATTTCTCAAGGAAGCGAACACGACATGCTATGTCAGACACCTTTTTAGAAAATGATAATTATGATGGCTGAGTCATCCTCTACGCAGGAATTTATTGTTAACTACCATTTTTTTTTTAAGTTTCCAGGCAACCAAAACATGAGACTGGGCAGGACACTGGAACTTTCACTTGCCCAGTGAGCTAGCTGATGGATTTATGATTTACCAACCCTGACTTGGCATCACATTTGGCCAAATTGTTCAAACCTTCCAAAAAATCTTGCAAAATCTTGTTAATTCTGTCTTTATCTAAGGAGTACAAACTATTCTCCAAAATACTGTCCATGCTCCTAAACAGGATGCTGAGATGTTTAATATTTTAAAGCAGCCATGATCACATTATTATGGTATTACTGATTACAGGAACATACGCCGTTCTCAGAAGCCATTTGCGAAATCTTAACAGAAACCTCCTACCTGTAATGTATGAGTTGTAAGGTTACAGGCTGATTATAATGTTTGTGCTTGAATTGCCCTTGATAACTCTCTGTGCCGAATGGAACCTGTCAATATGACAGGGTGCAAATGGGCTCGGAAAACGGTACTGCAAATTATAGGCTTTCTTCCCTTCATCCCTTTCTTCCCATGGCCATATTTCTTGCGTAAGCTACAATGTGTTTCAAGCCTAAAATAGGCTTTTGACTGTAATCGTAGTTGCTCTCTTTGCAAGGCCTTAATTGCAGCTTCTAACTCCACTTGGATGGGTTTGCCTGTAGCCGTGATGTGTGGGGATTTTTTTTCCTGTCTGTGTTCAATTATTTAAGCTAATGGTCAGTGGGTTTTAACTTCAGAAACTGCATTTATAACCCAGACATCTCAAAAATAACCAGTGAAACTGGTTTTATTAAATAAACCAAATTAGGAAGATATGTCTGCTTTCTCATCTTTGTCAGTCAGGATATTATCATCCATCATCTTCAATGTCTTGTGTTGAAACAGTAGTAATAGATATTAAAGTCTGTTATTGGCTGTGATTTCCCATACTGATTAGACAATCAATTCCAATTTCAGCCGGCATTGATTGTGGCTCGTGGAGAACCAGGACAACAAAAGAACAGCTTTGTGAAGAGTTCAGTGTCTGAACTGACCACTGATCAATCACAGGATCCCTCATTCACCTGCAGGCATTTGGACAGACAAAAGGGAGCTCAGCTCCTCAGAGAGTCGAGTCGATAAATTCTGATTAGTTGTGTACTCACTCTCGCTCTCTCTCTCTCTTCTTCTTCTTCTTCTTCTTCTTTTTCTTCTTCTTCTTCTTCTTTCTCTTTCCCATTTACCTTCTTACGTTCCTATTTTCTCTCTGTGTCTCCTCTCATTTTTAATCCTTCGTTCTCTTTTCTGTTTGCTTTCTTTGCTCCTTCTGCTTTCTAGATCCAGCAGTTCAGTGAAATAATTCATATGTAATCACAAAAATAACTGAGTCCAAAAAAAATCTGAGGTTGTAAGGACTTTTAGAATCAGGTCAAATACAGTGTTCTATGCTATAAAGCTTCTTCTTTTGCACTTTTTGAGATTGGATATTCATTCATCTTCAGTGTGCACTAGTGATGTCAATTTTGCGGCTGATCCCGAGCCTATCCCGGGAGCACAGGGTGTGAGGTGGGAATACGCAGTGGATGGGACGCCAACACTCATTCACATCTAGGGGCAGTTAAGAGTTTCTAGACCACCTGCCCATCACTGACCATGTGACAAGGTACACATACTCTTTCACTTGGAAAGATACCTGCCGAAGCTTTGCTAATCCCCAAATCTTCTTTTTCACAATAATAAATGGGAGAGCTATCTATCATGTGACTTTGGCTGTTTTGTTCTGAAACAAGAAAAAGAGAAATGAGAAAAATGTTGAGGAAATAATGGTTTGGAACATGCAGGGAGCAAGGATTGTCTGTATTGCAAAGAGAACCAGAGGTGCACTGCAAAAAATAAACGTAGCTGTTTTATACTGTGCACTCTTAAGAACTATGTCCTGTTTCCATTTGGGTACGACATGCCAAATAATAATTTATAGAAACAGTTTTATCACGCTTACATTTTGATCTTGCTCTCCCACACAAAGAGAACTGGATTCAGGGATCTGCTGCGCACGTCAGCAGACGAATTGATTTCCTCTCGGACTCTCATTGGCTGTTTCTCAGTGCTGTTCTTGCTACAAGTAGCAGAGGGGTGCACACAATTCATCACTGAGAAAATCAAACATGCTTCAAAAATATTGGCACCTCTGCAATCGCTCGCAGACTGAGAAAAATCACGTTACTGAGTCGTTAACACTGGAGGAGCATCATACTCACCGAGCTCTAAAATGAGTCGGCAACAAGGAGATCAGGGCCAAAATCGTGTAGTGAGCACTATGCTTAAGGCCGCTTTAATGCTGTTTGACCCCCCTGCTTCCTAAAACAAGACAGTTTTTTGACAGTTTTAAAATTTTTGACTGTCATTGCTCAATCAGTCAACTATTATTCAACATTTTAAACCATATTAATTAGCATTTTAATGTTAATGTCTTTTCTCAAGATAATGACAGCCTTATTACAAATGCAGTCTCTTTGTTATGGCACCAGCAACTATATTATATGTATAAACTATATATATAAACTATAATCACACATAATAATAGGAATATGAATCACAAAAGCATGTAATGTTTACACACCGGTAATATTATTCCCATTTCAGAGGATTTTGTAAATGATGCTCCGTTGTTCCTGCATGCACCACCCAAATTGCATTGGATTTTTCTTTACTTCTTTTTATTTTCCTCCTGTATATCTTCCAACTGCATGGGCTTAGGCACCCCCATAAATAGTTAATTTTACACTGAACTGGTGAACTTGACTCGTGCTCCTCGGGAGGAGTGTGTGGCTTGAGATAAGCCTCTTGCTCAAAGCGCTTGGCCGAGAGCTGCACCTGAGGCCCTGTCCTCCGCTCCCACTCCTCCGAGAGACTGAGCGAAGGAAGGAGGTGGAGCTTACTAGAGCAGAGAAAGGCTTAAAGAATTAATGGTTTCTGTCTGTGAACACAGTTTGCTTTGTACATGTGCAGTGTCTGATAAGTCCTGCTCCTCACACAGCTACTGTTACTACATAAGGGAACTGACGTCTTACACAGCTGAGTATCCGACCTCAAACAAATTGAGCTGACTTGTTTAGACTAAAGCACAGGCTTAGTCAGGAAGTGTCGGGTTTGCGAGTTGCTGAGCTGTGCATTCTAACCGTGCACTTCATGCAATGGAAATTCGCTTCTTTGCTCTTTTTTTAGAGGTATTTTTCTTGTTAGAGAAGAGCAAGCATACCAGCAGTCCAAACTGGCGTCCTGCTCTGCTCTGGCTGTAAAATCCCGACCCCCTCCCGCTCGGCTGTGTGAGAAACCAGACTCCCTCTTTGTCTCTGGAACACAATCCCGAGCGTTGTTTCGAGTTTGGCCCACAACACACGTCCCTCTACAAGCCCACTGAAAAACGCAGCTCGCCAGCAACATTCCCACAATCATGTGCCTGTCAGTTTGGCTTTGAGTAATAAATGTTTTTAGAAGATGAAATGGTAGCAACCAAAAGAACCCTCTGAGATACTGGGCTTACTGAAGTAGCAGCTCTTTACATATAAGGAATAAAACACATTGGGAGGTGCGGTTATAGGAAAATAATCAACAACAGGGTGGAATGATTCAGCCCGACACAAAGCAGAGTTCCTGGTACTTCCCTTACATTGATTAAGATCACTTAAGATAACTACTTAATCTTGCCAAACTATATATAATTCAAGAGGTTCTATCACTCGATATTTGATATTTGACCACTGTTTTATAGAAATGCTACAGTGATTATAATGCCTTGATTTGTGTGACGAGTAACCATGGAAACAGGCAAACTCAAAGCGGGAGTTACGACCTTATTATGAAACATGCAATGAACAGTAATGTGCATGTTTGGAAAAATACTGATGTATTCACGTTTACTTCACATTTGGTCAGATATAATTATCATTTCTATCTACTTTCTATTAAAATATGCTCTCTGACGGGCGTTTAAGTGGTGAAAAACTCTTCCGTAATGCGATGGGAATAGATCATACACATCACACACATCATATTCGGGCTTGTGCTTAAAACGGGTGTGCAAGTTAAGATTATTCAAAATTATTCAGATCTATCTCGTAGTGAATTTACCGTGCTGTGTCTGGGGGCAGATCTGTGAAATCTGGATGTTGCCTTTTCAGGTTGCTGCAGCATTGAGGATGTTCTGTAATGGTATTTGAGTTCATTTTTGCATTGACGGCAGACAACAGCATTGTTTTCCACATCTAATGTAGACATTATTTGTCCCTCGTCTGTGCACTGCCATGCCTCCGTCATTTCACCGAATACTCAAAATGGTAAATTGTAATCGAGGATTTTTTAAAATTGGGTACTTGAATTTAATCAAGTAATCATGATGGCCCTAATTATTTTCCTGTAATAGTGTTTTATTCCTGTTATACTACAATTTGCAGATACATTCTTAATGTATTAATGAACAGCGTCATTCTTTTTATAGTTACATTTAATGATGTGGAATGTCTCTGAAACAAGTAAATTAAATTGATTAATTTGTATCAAGACAAAACAAATATTATCGAGAAACCGCAAATCGTAAGCTCCTCTGTCCTGAAGACTTTCCTGTAGTGGAAAACCTGCTCACTGCTACAAAACACTGACACCGGAGACTCCTTCCTTACATGTTACATAAGCATCTTTATATATTTATACATTTTTCTTTGTTAACTCTTAATTACAATGCATTATGTAGTTCATTTGCCATTACAAGTGCCAGTGAGTGAGCTGTTACTATAGAAACGATAACGTATTAGAGCGAGCGCGTTAATGTATACCTCACAGTCTGCACTACTGTCAGAGCTGCTGTTATAGAAAATAAATCAACACCTTCTAAGCAATCAGAATCAAGCATTCAGAAGCGCCGTCGTCTAAAAAAAGGAAAACGTTTACAAAATCCTTCAAGCTTCCACTCTGTTAACGTGCCAAATCTCAGCCATTAAAGCTTTGCCTTTTGTTTTTCTTTTCCTGCTAATTAGCCTAGCAGGGGTTCTTCACATCTACAGGGCAGTAATTCACTGACCCACATTCCCATCAAAGGCATTTATTACACCACAGCTCTGTGTAGGTCAAGTGCTCGTGTTTCAGCTTCTCCGGATCTCACATTCCCGGCCCTGTCAGGTTGTGCTCATGCTGCCTACTTCTAACGAACAGGGTTTTTTTTTTTTTTTTTTCCCGCTTCCCCATTTAAGCAGCTTCTCCATCAGTCAGTGTTAGCCTGGAGCATGTGACCAGCCATTACACACACACACACACACACACACACACACACACGCTGGCACAGGCAACATCTGCTCAGTCAGCCAGACAACAGGAGATGACGAGCCTCGAGGTTAACTCAGGAACTGCTCTCTCTTCTCTTCTCTTCTCTTCTCTTCTCTTCTCGCATCTCTTTTCATGCATTTTCATGCATCTTGTCTTCTCTTCTCTTCTCTTCTCGGCTTGGCTCGGCTCTTCTTGCATCTTCTCTTCTCTTCTCTTCTCTTCTCTTCTCTTCTCTTCTCGCTTTTTTGTTTGATTCTTTTTTTCTTCTCCCTTCATATTTCTCCTCTCCTATTTTCTTGTCTCTTCTTTTCTCCTCTTTTCTTGTCTGATCTAATCTTGTGTAATGTTTTCTAGTCTTTTTTGTTCTTGTCTTCACTATTTTTATTTCCTCTTCTCTCTCTCTTCTCATATCTGTATATGTCTTCTTTTTTGTTTTCTTTCCCTGCTCTTCTTCTGTCTCTTCATCCTGTTTTTTTTTTCTTCCGTTGTCTTCTCGCATCTTCTCGGATCTTCTCTTGTATTTTCACCTCTTTTCTCTCTTCTCATCCTTGCTCGTTCTCTCACCTGCGTTTCTCTTGTCTTTTCTTCTAGCTTCTTCTCATCTCTTCTATTTTTCTCATCTTTCTTCTATTCTTCTCATTTTCTTCTCTCCCCTGCTCTCTCCCCTCACCCCTCTCCCAGAGGCAGTGGGTCAGGAGGAAGTCATTTATTTATGGAGCAGGTCACAGAACAAAGGGGAAGAAAGCGAAAATAAAGGGAATGTTAGCGCGCAGTTGAACCTCGGCTTATCCTCTAGCGCGCGGGTGGCTGGAGGAAAAGTAAACAGCGGCGCGTCTTTGAGCAAGCACATGGCAGTGTTTGCCTTATTAAATGAAGCCTGTGCGGCTGTTTACTGACTGGCTGAAGAGAAGCTAGTCACATAGCCAGTTAAACTTCATTTCATAGAAACACCATCCTGATTTACCAGTCTTTGGTGTGTGTGTGTGTGTGTGTGTGTGTGTGTGTGTGTGTGTGTGCGAATGTGTGTGTGGGGACAGATTCAATTATTGTCTATAAATATTTCTGCAAGCCTCCAGCACCCTAATAAAATGAGAGATGAACCAACCGACAGGTGAATCTGAACTCTCTAATATAAACAGACACTTGCTGGAAGCTCCGCCCCCCAATCTTACCTCACTCTCGCGTTCTGTCATAAACACAGAATATTTTATAATAATAATAATAATAATAATGTGAAATAAAATCCATCATTGTATGTTCAACTTTACTGTACATATTTATATACAAGTATATATTTAATAATGGTTTGCTATACTTTGGTTTTCGGTCCAAAAAAGGACGAAGATTAAAAAAAAAAAAAAAAGTTTAAAAATATTAAATAGTCCTACATCAAAGAGTCATTTGTAACACTTTATAAATAATATTTCTGGTGATGTTCATTAGAAAGTTATTAAATATGTAAATTTTTTTTCTCATCACTGTGAGAAAATCTCAGCCATGTGAACATTAGACAAGTGATTTCTAGAAGGATTACATCAAAACTTTATTATTATTATTATTATTATTATTACTTTTTACTACATATTAATGCAGAATTACCCACAAATCCACCATCCAGCTGAGTTTCCTGACCACACAGCTGGTAAAATTCTTCCTCCTCCTCTACTCTTCTTAAATGAAATGGTAGAAATGCTCGTTTTCCTGACTTGTTTAGGCGAATGGTTCCATGATTAAATCATTTATCACGATATTTTAAAATGGAAAATTGCAATCGGGGGGAAAAAAAAAAAATCAGTATCTCACACGCCTACTGGCTTCTGTTGAGAAAGTCCGGACATTTGTTCTTATTCTTATATTTTTTTAATCGGTTGCGTCAGGGTCGTTATAGATCCTGTCCTTTCTGATCAGACCGTTCGTGTAGGTTTTGAACAGGTCACGTTTTCACGTCACTATTCACAGGCTTCGTGCTTATCGCAGCCCTGCGAAGGGTTTTAAAACGGCAGGTCTTTAATTAGCGCCTCGCTTTTGTTTGAGTCTGTGGATTCAGGGCACTTTATGCAGGAGGAAGGCTTAACCCAGCTAAAGCCCTCTCATTGAGCGACTCAGACAGTCTTTCATTACAGTGGAGTGGCCATTGTGTCCACCTTCAATCCTGTTAGTGTAAGGCAGAGTGGAGATTTGGGACGAGCCCTCGCCGGCTGCCGTGTATAGATGAAGAGAGAGAGATGTGTGGGTGGCAGAACGAGAGGTGTGTGTCTGTGTGTGTGCTCGTGTGTGACTGTATCTCACACAGACTGTTACCCCTGAACGAGCTGGCCGCCTGTAACCCTAATCCCCTGCCCACGTGGCTGACATAAACAGCAGCTGTGTTTAGTTAAGTAAATGCCCCGTGGTGTTTCAGGCTGAGTTCCTCGCCCCCGCTGCTTCTTGCTGTTACACTCTCGTGCCCACATTATGCTTTTTTCTTGGCACACCTGTGCTGAATGATTGTGGCCAACACGCAAATGAGTGAGCAGTGATTTGTCAACATGGCTGCTTTGGCGTAAAATGTACACGCCTGTGTGTGTGTGTGTGTGTGTGGGACCGGACGAATAATGGAGCGTCATTTCCACTGAGTAATTATCTAGTGAAATCACTCAGAGCTCGAGAAACTGCCTCGCCTCTAAACTCGGGGGCCTTGAGCACAACTCCTTTACCACTGATTTTAGAATAACTGCATAGAATATCTGGTTCCCAACACGATATTTTCTGTGTGTGTCTCTCTCTGTGTCTCTGTCTCTCTTGCTCTGTGTCTCTCTCCCTGTGACTATGTCTCTGTCTCTACCTGTGTCTCTGTGTGTGTGTGTGTGTGTGTGTGTGTGTGTGTATCTCTGTGTGTTTCCGTCTCTCTCCCTGTGTCTCTCTCTGTCTCTGTCTTTCTCTCTGTCTCTCTCTGTGTGTGTGTGTCTTTGTCTCTCTCTGTGTCTTTCTCTGTGTCTCTCTCTCTGTGTGTGTCTGTCTCTCTGTGTCTCTGTCTCTCTCTCTCTGTGTCTCTCTCTTTCTGTCTGTCTCTGTGTGTGTGTCTCTCTGTGTCTCTCTCCCTGTGTCTGTGGCTCTGTCTCTACCTGTGTGTGTGTGTGTGTGTGTGTATCTCTGTGTGTTTCCGTCTCTCTCCCTGTGTCTCTCTCTGTCTCTGTCTTTCTCTCTGTCTCTCTCTGTGTG